>NW_011162716.1:0-545 GCF_000146605.3 Meleagris gallopavo | reverse complement strand
TGCCTACTGTATTGGTAACGCATGGTCTTTTTCCTTCTTTCTTTCTTTTCTTTTTTTTTTTTGGAAGAATTCCCTTATTTTGTATGTTCATGCTGAGGTGTGTAGATTGATTGACTCCTTACTTGCGTTCTTTCAATCTCATGAGTGACTCTAGAGATGATGATGTTAGTGTTCCTTCCTGATCTGTTTCTTCACGTTGGTTATTTCTTGCTGGTTGAATAAGCTTTGATTTAGGTTGGCTGTGACTTGGAAGCCACTTCAAGGTGACTTGAAGATTTCTCAGTTAAATTCTTCACTGACTCACTCCTGGCTTCCCTAGAATGGATGAGAAGGGCCTCCTAGCAGGTGGTGACTGTGTAAAGACTGACTGTGCCTACAGCAGCTACAGCCCCAAGGAGTCAATATTTACACCAAAAGCACAGGCAGCCCCATGGATGTTTTTTCTGTATGCTCTGTGAAGTTGAATGATTTATGAACCCTCCTTTCCATGCACATACAGTTCAGTACAACTCCATCTAGGGATTCCAGGTGAGTGTATATGTTTA
>NW_011162715.1:0-697 GCF_000146605.3 Meleagris gallopavo | reverse complement strand
CTGTAGTTGCTTAGCAAGCCAAACTGGCTCAGTGAGCCTTAGATCTGAATCAAAGGCAGCAGCACCTTTCTGAGGTTGGTGGTAAAGGGGGAAGGACTGGGATTGTGCCTTCTGGTATGACAAAATTATTCTTGCAAATAATTATGTAAGAAGTTAAGAATTAGCCCTTGGCTTGTGAGCTAAGGCATACCTACTGAGTCCTAAGAAAAATAATTCAACCTGAATAGTAAAAATGCTTATTGATAATATTAATAACTCATTGAGATTTTTTAATGGAAATTTGTGCTTTCTGAACTACTCAGTAACATCAAACCAGTATAGCTATAGGGAGGAAGAAAAAGCTACGTTTGATGTCAGAAGTGAAGGATATAAGGAATTCTGCAAGAAAAATTTAACTCAGATAGGCCAACCAACTCACTAAGCCAAATGAATGTGTTATTTCTCAAGTACGTGTAATGTAACTTCCTTTTTTTTTCTTTTTTTTTTTTTATTACTAGTCCTGATCTGTTTTTATAATTTCTATTTTTGTTTTGTTTCTTTTTTCCCTGTGGTCAGCAATAAAAAATTGAGATCAAGCTTAATCGTGTTATTCAAGAACCAACGTAAGGCTTAAACTTTGGACCTGCACTTTTGAGACCACTTCTCTCTTTTTTTAAATTTTTTTTTCACTTGCTTATCACCTCCAGGGTGATATGAT
>NW_011162714.1:0-535 GCF_000146605.3 Meleagris gallopavo | reverse complement strand
GGGGGTCCCTATATCCCCTATAGGACCGGGGGGGTCCCCATTGAATCTGTAGGGCCGTTGAGGGTGGTTCTATAACACCTATGGGGCTGGGGGGATTCCCTACAGTTTCTATAGGGCCAGGAGAGTCCCTATATCCCCTATAGGGTCAGGGGTGTCCCTACAGAACCTATAGGGTCAGGGGGGTGTCCCTATATCCCCTATAGGGCCAGGGGCTCCCTGTAAAATCTATAGGGCTGAGGGGTGTCCCTACATCCCCCATAGGACTGGGGGAGTCCCTATAGAACCTATAGGGTCAGGGAGGAATCCCTATATCCCCTATAGGGCTGGAGGGTCCCCTACAGAATCTATAGGGCCGGGGGTGTCCCTATATCCCCTATAAGGCTGGGGGGATCCCTATAGAATCCATAGGGTCAGGGGGGTCCCTATATCCCCTATAGGGTCAGGGAGGTGTCCCTAAATCTGCTATAGGGTCAGGGGTGTCCCTATATCCCCTATAAGGCCGGGGGGGTCCCTATATCCCCTATAGGGTCAGGGG
>NW_011162713.1:0-528 GCF_000146605.3 Meleagris gallopavo | reverse complement strand
CGCCGCTCACCTCGAGGCCGTCCCGTACACAGAAGGCGACGGGCGCGGGAAGAGCCGTCGGGCCGGGGCGTCCGCCCGTCCCCAGACGGCTTGTTTTTCTCTCTGCCACCTAACACTGACTCAAAGTCTCCGAGAGCTCCCGAGGAGGGGGACCCGATGCCGAAAACGCGGAGCAGGAAAACCGCTAAACGGCAGGAGCTGCAACGAGATGGTCGTCGAGGTCCCTTCCAGCCCAAGCCAAGCTATGAGCCTACGATTATATGATGCTATGATGCTGTGTCCCAAACGAGCTCTTCTGAGGAGCTGTAGTGACCCACCCAAGAAGACACAGAACTGCAGGGCTTGCAGTGCATGGATTTTCAATGGAGATATTTTTTCTTTGTTGCTCTAGCAAATGCAAAAAATGACACAATTAATATTAGCCTTCCAACCTGATTTTGTGCTAAGGTCATACACTTCCTTTCCTTTTCCTTTTCCTTGTCCTTCCCCCTTCCTCTCCTCTCCTCTCCTCTCCTCTCCTCTCCTCTC
>NW_011162712.1:0-484 GCF_000146605.3 Meleagris gallopavo | reverse complement strand
CCAAACCAAAACAAAAAAAAAAAAATATAAAACCATGACAGATTAAGGACACAGCTTTCATTGTTCCTTGTTGCACTTCTTCCCAAAAATATCTATGTACTCACCCCTGTAAGAGTGGCTTTACAGCTGTCTTTCAAAATCAAAACAATACAGAGGCAGAACATGCCTCACTTTATATCTGAATATAAATTTGAGGCCCAGCACACTTACCAAGCTTAACACAGTCTGAGGGACATATCAGCTCCATTCAGAGAGAAGTGAGTTGGCCTAGCAACCTGCTGCTGGTGTTAAAAAGAGACAGACCTCTGAGATATCTTCTAGGGATAGGTATGATGCAATATAGAAATATGTGTTATGCTGTAGCAAGTTCATGTTTAGGGGAGATTGGTCCATTTTGCACCATTGATTATACGATCCACACCTGATCAGCAGCAAGTTGCTAGGTAGCTCTAGGTCATTCTTTTTTTTTTTCCCCCTTTTTGTG
>NW_011162711.1:0-494 GCF_000146605.3 Meleagris gallopavo | reverse complement strand
AGCTGAGCATAACACTTCAAAAAGATTTTTTTTTCCACCCTCCTCCCCCCCACTCCCTCCAATGTATTTTTAGGCTGCTGCACTCCTGTCTATGTCTCTTCCTCAGTCCCAGTTGAAGATTTCAAGGGAGACGAGAGCTCTATTTTGTTTCTCCCTCGTATTGCAGATAGGGGGAGGAGGTGGTTATTAGAGAGAAGCGCGCTCGCTCGCTCTCTCTGTTTCTCTCTCTCTGGCTGATAGCACTTATCTCTCGCTCTCTCTCCTTCTCCTAGGTGATCCATTTCTAGGCAACGTGCTTGCTGGTGCCGGAGCCGCCAGCTCTCTGCATCCCACCAGCAAAGGGAGCTCCGAAAGCAACCTGCAGACCATCATTGCTTTCTTCTGCCGTGCTCCGGGCACTCCTCCTCTCGCTCCTGCTCTGTCCAACCACTACCTCGCGCGACAGAGACCTGCACGCTGGGCTTCATTTGCAAATTTATCTGGTTTTTGCCCTT
>NW_011162710.1:0-557 GCF_000146605.3 Meleagris gallopavo | reverse complement strand
TTTCCCTTTTCCATTTTCCCTTCCTTCCTCCCCCTGTTTTCATGACCAACTCAGACCCTGGTTGCTACCCTGGAGTCTCAGAAGCTCAAGCTGCACAGAGTAGGTACTCATTATCAGGATAAATAAAAACAAGTACAGATACAAGTTATGTGACCACAGATGGGTGCTGCAGCCCAGCTGCAGCAAAGACCAGGACCCCTCTGCCAGCACAACCGAGAGGCCCCACATCAGTGGGCTGAGTGAGGACTGTCGTTGGGATGTGCAGCGTGTGTTCGTTCCCGCTGTGCCTCTGGGCTCTACGTCTCGTTTCTTTCACTAAGTCATCAGTCAGTGTAAATTAGCAAATGTAGCACCCTAGATTGATTGAGATAATTATCCTAACATCAAGAAGTAACTGAAAGAGCTCCAAGCCCTGTCCGTTTGCGCCTGGTACGTGAGGATGCTCTGCAGTGGATGCAGTTTAGCCGGGCAAAACAAAAGCGGACTGGGTGGTCCGAAGAGAACAAACACCCCGTCTCTTCCAGACGTCCATCGCGGGGCTCGGTGTGAGCAGCGCC
>NW_011162709.1:0-518 GCF_000146605.3 Meleagris gallopavo | reverse complement strand
CCCCCCGGAGTACACAGAGGTGCCTCTGGGCTGCCTGCAGCTGCCAGGGGACGGAGCTTTGGCCCCACAGCCACCCGGTAAGCCACGCCCCCTCTGCCTTAGCCACGCCCCGTCCCGCTTTAGCCACGCCCACTACCCTGCCACTCCAACACCCATTGGTCCATTTGCTCTTGGGGGCAGGATGTCGTTGGCCACGCCCTCAGCCCACCTCCTGCACCCATTGGCCGATTCTGGTTTAGGCCACGGCCCCTCCACTAAGCCACGTTTCCTCTGACCACGCCCCCATTGCCCCCAACTGAAGCCCCGCCCATTTGGACCCCCTGCACCTATGGCCACGCCCACGTTGAAACCCCATTATCTTGGCCACGCCTCCACGTTGTGACCACGCCCAGCCAGTGACCAGACCCTCCCTGGACTTGGCCACGCCCCTCGAGTCTCCACCCCTATTCAAGGTTCCTCTCCCTTCTGAGGCCCCTCCCTTTTCACCACGCCCCTCATCTGAGGCTCCGCCCCCTCTT
>NW_011162708.1:0-531 GCF_000146605.3 Meleagris gallopavo | reverse complement strand
TTTTTTTTAACTTTTAAATTTGTTCCCTGTCTTTGTGAACAAATTACTTCTGACTCTTGTGGGTTCACCTCACATTTGCTGGATGCTTAATTTCTACCACGCTATAGAGACTCTCTGGTTTAATGGTGTAACATTGGGCTACCAGAATACTTTGTTTTAGCTCCAGGTAGGTGCCACTGCAGCAAGCATGATTGGAGCAAGCCTTGGACGTGTGGGTTAGAAAGCCAGCCTTGGTGAAGTCTATGGGATAAAGGTCCCTTCACTTCAGCCAGGCCAAATTTCAGCCCCGGGCTATGGGCAGTGCTGCAGGAGATGCTCTGGAGATGCTCTGGAGGTGGCCCCATCTCAGTCCGGTGCTGGAGCAAGGCTGGTGTCAGGGCAGCAGAATGAGTTCTGTGCTCGCTGCTCACCATGTAGGCCTGGGCTAAGGCTTGGGCCAACGCTGGTTTTGCCATCTGCATATTTCTGTCTGAGGGACTGTGCTTGAGCCTGTGTTTGGTCAGGCTGGTTGAGGGGTAGCTAGAGCGAACT
>NW_011162707.1:0-489 GCF_000146605.3 Meleagris gallopavo | reverse complement strand
TCCCTTTCCCTTTTCCTTTTCTTCTTCAAAGCTAAAGTGATTAAGATACTAGTACTGCTTCAATATTTTTGAACTTCAGGTGCTAAATGTAGTAATAAATAATAGATCCAAAACAGTGCCTTCTATTTTCATTATGTCTAATTCTTGATAAGCTCAGTACATCAGCACCAATTATTCTGACAGACACAGAAATCAAAATTATTGTGAGAAGTAGGTCTGAAATTAAGAAGTTGAAATTTAGCATGGGTAAGTATATAATTCCGAGAAAAATGATAATTCAAACCAACAAAACTGGAAATATCTGGCTAAGCATCCATCTATAAGCAAATAACCAAACAATAAATAAACAATACACACAAACTACATGCAAGTCATGATTTTTGTGTCATCCTTCAGTTCACTCTCCCAGGAGTATCATATGCAAAATATCTAGGAAAATGCCTTGTCCTCAGTCCAGTTTTGGTTATAGTAGACAAGCCAGGAGCAAAG
>NW_011162706.1:0-510 GCF_000146605.3 Meleagris gallopavo | reverse complement strand
TCGGAACACGAGACGGCAGAGAAGCGGATCCCTCCAAGAAATGCCATTTCAATGATTTTAATAAGCAAAATAGGAAACAATTTTAATAACCAAAAACAGAAACCAGTCTGAATAAAACTACAATAGACCAGGTTTTTTTTTAATATTTTTCATATCATAAGCAGGATTTGAAATTGATCCCTTCAGAACTTTACATGAAATAAAAACAATTATTTTTTTCCGCTGCTGCAATGTTTTGATTTCAACACAGTTGAATCAGTAAAAACCAAAGATCGTTTTCTGATGCATGACTAATATCCACAATATTTAAAACTGCAAGCACCATGCTGTTCATTACAATCTTGTTATTACTGTTAATTTATAAACTAATACAAACTTAAAATGCATCCGGCCAGCAGTGCCAGCTATCCTAAAAGGAAACTAAAAAATAAGTTTTCATTTTGGTATTTTTGTCAGTGCAACGTAAATCCTTTTACTGACCTGCAGGAAGGAAAAAAAAAAAAAAAAAAA
>NW_011162705.1:0-532 GCF_000146605.3 Meleagris gallopavo | reverse complement strand
GCCGGGCTCTACGCAAGGCCGGGGGGGCGCGGGGCCTGCGGGCCGCCGGAGCTGGAAGGCGGAGCGTGACCGGGAGCCGCTTCGTCGATGGGAAGCCGTGCGAGCTGCGTCTCTGCTTGGCTCTCCGTGTGCAGCATGTAAACGTAGGTTTGCTTTCCTTTATGGTGCGCTTTGCTTTCGTGTGACTCACGGCATTTGTTTTTAAAACGGTGTCGATCGCGTGTTAATTGAGAGTGGAGAGAGCGCTACGTTGGTGCCTCCTAGGCAGGGAAATGCAGGGAGCTGGGATGCAGAGCGCTCCCTTTGTGTTCTTCTGTTATTAATTGCTCTTCTGGCTGTGGTCGGGGCACACTGATAAATGACTTCAGGCGAAGCTCTGCTTCTCATTTAGTGCAGAACGCGGTTTCCAGTGTAAAACGGAAGCACGTGCTTAAGTGAGCCTGAAGGGTTGGAGGTGAAGGGGGATAGAAGCTCCCTGAGCTTGTAGTTCAGCCTGCATTAGCATCAAATTGACTTCCTTTTTTTTTTTTTT
>NW_011162704.1:0-571 GCF_000146605.3 Meleagris gallopavo | reverse complement strand
CATCCACAGTTTCTCTGCTCCAGTGCCTCATCATCCTCTGAACAAAAAATTTCCTCCTGATATCTAATCTAAATCTTCCCTCTTTTAATTTAAAACCATTCTCCCTTGTCCTATCACTATTAGACCATGTAAAAAGTCAGTTTCCCTGCTCTTTATAAGCTCTCTTCAAATACTGTCAAATCACATGAAGTGTCCTGGAAACTTCTTTTCTCTAGTCTGAACAAAACCAGCTCACTCAGCCTGTCTTCACGGGAGATGTTCTTCACTCCTCTGATCATTTTCACGGCTTTCCTCTGGACCCAATCTAACAGCTCCACGTCTTTTTTGTGCTGTGGGCCCCAAACACAGTACTCCAGGTGGTACATCATAAGGGCAGAGCAGAGGGGACAGTCGCCTACCTCTCCCTGATGTCCACTCCTCTGTTGATGCAGCACAGGATGCAGTTGGCCTTCTAGGCTGCAAGTGCGTGCTGCAGGCTCATTACCCTTTTTTTTGGTTCCACCATAACACCTAAATGCTTTTCCATAGGACTGCTCTCAATGAGTTTTTCTCCCAGTCTGTACACCTCGGG
>NW_011162703.1:0-491 GCF_000146605.3 Meleagris gallopavo | reverse complement strand
CTCTGGTGTGAGCCGTTCAGTCAGCTGGACAGCTGGCTGTACGTGTTCCTTGATGGTTTGACAGACCAGTGGGATTTTGGGGCTGACAAAGTCAGGAGAGGGTGAGCACTGCTCCCGGCACCTCCCCTTTCCACTGGGAAGACTGCTTCACCGACCTCTTGCCTTGCTGCTAGTGTGAAGGAAATGCCATAAGGACTACAGGACCTCCTGGCTGCTCTTGTGCAGTGCTTTGAGGTCTCCTGACACGGAGCTCTGTGTGAGAACTTGGTGTTTTGCTGTTTCAACACTTGAGCACAATGCCTTTCTTTACCTCGGAAAGGTGCCCAGGCTGGTTTGCCTTCCCTTCTCCACCCTTTCCTTCCCTGTCCCTTCTGCAGGGTGGAGAAGAAATGTTAAATGTCCCAGAGGTGCTCTGCTTTCCATTTTGCCTCCAGGTAAATCACAGGAATTTCTCCCAGGGGAATATTATTAAGCAGGCTGGGTTTGGGGGT
>NW_011162702.1:0-636 GCF_000146605.3 Meleagris gallopavo | reverse complement strand
TGACTACTGAATTTCTCAGTGAGGTATACATGGGTATACATGAACATCAAAGCAGCCAGTGAGATTTTCTTCTGAGTTTTCATTTTATACGGACAAGAAGTTGCAATTATTACATCATTACATGATTTACTTTGAGGGTGATGACACTAGAATGTGTTGCCCAGAGAGATTGCCCAGAAAGATTCTATGATTCTATGATTGCAGATGCCCCCTCCCTGTAGGCATTCAAGGCCAGCCTGGATGGAGCTTTATGCAACCTGTTCTAGTGGGAGGTGTTCCTGCCCATAGCAGGGGGATTGGAACTAGATGATGTTAAATATCCCTTCCAACCAAACCAGCCTATGATTTTATCTGAATCGTCTTGGATTAATTTCTTAAAAAAAATGTTTCAAAAACAAGCAGTGTAGAGGAAATGCTAAATCACGGCTTGAACCAGTGATTGAGTACCTGGAGGAAAACCCAGGGAAGTTCAGGTGCATGCAATGCACCTGAGTGACAGGAAGGGGTGGAGCCAAGATTTAGCCCTTCCCTGACCTCATTTAAGGGTTGGTAATGAAGATACAGCTGCTTTGTTGGAGATTTCTGTGTTCCTGAGCCTTCTAAGGGTAAGCAGTTTTTTTTTTTCCTTTTTTTTTT
>NW_011162701.1:0-711 GCF_000146605.3 Meleagris gallopavo | reverse complement strand
TCTCTTTTCTTCGTAGGGCTAATAAGTAAATTGCAAACATATATTATTCTTCACCATTCTCCACTCACTTTCCTCCCACTGGCAACCAATCTACCAGAATTCTCTTCCATTCCCATTAATTGGTCCTTAGAGAATCTCCCTCGCATACCTTTGCAGTGACAGTCAGTGAACATTTCTTAGTAATACCGAGTTAGAAGCCCTGTGATAGCTCGCAAGTCACATATTGAACTGGAGCAGTACTACTCCCTTCCATTATGTTTAATGCATGAGGCTTCTTAAATGGCATGGCTCAGGTGATGGATCATACTTTTACTTCCAGAGTATCGTGAGTTTCTCTGGATACTTCTTTAAGATATTTTTATATATATTTTTTTCCTAATGTAATGATTTCCTGGCAGTCCATATCAAGTACAATAGCATGGCAAGCAAGATCACCTCTTGTTTTTTGAAGCTGCAAAATCAGAATGTCTGAACCAGCCATAGCTCTACAGGGGGGAAAGTTTAAAAAAAAAAAAGAAAGGCATATCTTCCTGACACTGATATTTTTAACTATGTTTAAAACTTACTTGGACTGGGAAAAATAGAAAAAATACAGTAATAGTATGGAATCCACACTATCTTGCAAAGTTTACAGTAATCTCTGACACTTTTTTCTTTCTAAATGCATTCAGCAGAGCTACAAGGTCCTGAGTGAAATATAGAATCATAGAA
>NW_011162700.1:0-585 GCF_000146605.3 Meleagris gallopavo | reverse complement strand
CAAGGTGAGCTCCGGTCTGCATGAGAACCGCCTCCGGCGATGCCGGGCCGCCTTCATGGCCTCTTCTCCCCGCAGACCCTCAAGTCCCCTCCTGGAGAAACGCCGCCGTGCCCGCATCAACGAGAGCCTCAACCAGCTCAAAATGCTCATTCTGTCGCTCTCTGCAAGGACGTGAGTGCCGCGGCCCGGCCCTGCGCCCCCCGCTCCTCGCCCCCTGCCCCTCACGTCGCTCTGTCCCCGTCTGACCCTTTTCCCCCTCCCCATCCTCGCCCGTCCTTCCAGTCGCTTCCCGTCGGCGCAACCCGATGCTCCATCCCTGCCCTCCCTCTGTCCGCCCCGTCCATACCCCCTCTCCCTTCCCGGTGCCCGGTGCTCACCACCGTCCCCACAGAACTCCCTGTACTCCAAGCTGGAGAAGGCGGACATCCTGGAGATGACCGTGCAGTTCCTGAGGGAGGTGCCGGCCGCGCCCTCGGCCGCAGGTGAGACCCCCAGCCCGCCCCTCGCCCGCCCGGTGCTCACGGCCGTCTCTCCACAGAGCCCTCTGAGAGTTTCCGCGCCGGGTACCGTGCCTGCCTGGCCCGC
>NW_011162699.1:6696-7615 GCF_000146605.3 Meleagris gallopavo | reverse complement strand
GCCCGCCGCCGCCGCACCATGTTTCAGCCCGCGCCCAAGCGCTGTTTCACCATCGAGTCGCTGGTGGCTAAAGACAGCCCCTTGCCCGCGTCTCGCTCCGAGGATCCCATCCGCCCGGCGGCTCTCAGCTATGCCAATTCCAGCCCGATGAACCCTTTTCTCAACGGCTTCCACTCCACCGGCAGGGGGGTCTACTCCAACCCGGACTTGGTCTTTGCGGAGGCCGTCTCCCACCCGCCGAACCCGGCCGTGCCCGTGCACCCCGTGCCCCCTCCCCACGCCCTGGCCGCCCATCCGCTGCCCGCCTCGCATTCCACGCACCCGCTCTTCGCTTCGCAGCAAAGGGATCCCTCCACCTTCTACCCGTGGCTAATACATCGCTACCGGTATCTGGGCCACAGGTTCCAAGGTACGTGAAACTTTGCCTCGTTCCCCTACGCTTGGGGCGGGCGGTGGGCGGTGGGGCTGCTCTGGGTTCCGTCTTTGCTTCTCTCCCCGCCCGGTTCTGGCGTCGCAGAACTGTCCGAGAGAGGGGTCCCGGCTCTGTTATTTTCGGTTCTACTCCCTCTTCGGTTCGTTTTCCCTTCGAGAAGCGGGGGACGGCCGGGTTTGATTTCGGCAGGGTTTGTTTATCCCCGAAAGAAGCGAGGGTTAAACTCAGGACGGATATTTTAATGCAAACGTACGGAGGAAGAGATGCAGAGGAGAGGGCTGGAGGGGCTGAGGGTCCCCGCCGTAGCCCGGCTCTGGCTCAGAGAGAGGAGAAGGGAAACCCAAAGCCCGGCGCAGGGGCGGCCCGAGGAGATGGGGCTGCGGAGAGCCGCGCAGCGGGAGGAGACCGGAGCTGCCCGGTGGAGAACAACCTCGGCGGGGAAAGAACCAAATCTATGGCGCAAGATGAATAACCCTCCCCCCCCTC
>NW_011162699.1:3114-5202 GCF_000146605.3 Meleagris gallopavo | reverse complement strand
TAACTCCTTTTCGTGGGGGAAGCAATAAAGAGGTTGGAGCTTTTGTTTTAAAATGTCTCCCTAACAAAACAATAAAAAGGGATCGCCACTTTTATGAGGTTCTCCGAACAAGGGACCGGTCACGGGCTTATTTCCACTGGAAAGCTGTATTTAAGGTGGTCTTTGTGCTGCTTGATTCCGAAGCTGGTCGGGGTCTTTTGTCCGGATGTCAAACCCCCAGTCCCCTACAAATGGGCTCCCTTTTGGGAGATCAGCGTGCAGAAATGAACCGTCCTCCCCTTCAATTAGCAAACTAAAAGCAAATTAAACTCACCCCTTGTTCCCCGCTCAGCTTTTTGATGGGGGACTTTTGGAGAATATGAAAATGCAGTAGAGATGTGTGTCTGGCCAGGCAGCGCTCTGTTCTGAAGAGGCAGCGAAGCGGGTTAAACCAGCTTATTAAAATGCTCCCGTTCCCTTTCCCCCCTCGCTGGGGCCTTTATCAGGCACTTTCAGACAGAACCAGAGTTTAAACTGCTTTAAAAAAAAAAAAAAAATGTTTACCTTTGGCCGCTACGAGGAGTGTGGCCAGCCCTGGAGATAGCTCCAGATCAATACTATCTGTAATTAAAGCGCCGGAGTCAGCTGTCGGATGGTTAAGTCAGATTTATTCGGCGCTGAACAAATCCGGAGGGGTATTTATGGCCGCACTTCCAGCTCTGTCCCTAATGCGATCTCTCCTGGACGGCACATCCCGAGGAGACGCTCGGGGCAGCGCCGGACGTTTTTAATTTAGGCACTTTTTGATTGGTTTGTTTCTTTCGTTTTAATCGGTTTTCCAAAAGGAAAAGATCTCTCGTTCTCAATCCCGTTAGGGCCGATGCTGTCGTTGCTCCCTGTGCGCATCGGTCCCGGTGTGGCCGTGCCGAACCGTTCCGAGCTGTGCCGTGCCGTGCCGTGCAGTGCCATACCGAGCCGAACCGTGCCGAGCCGAAGCAGCCTCGGGATCCCTTCCCAAATGCTTCGGGACACCTCGGAGAGTGCGGTCCCGACAGCAGCCCGGACGGCTGAAGCCGGCAATGCGCGAGCCCTGCGCGGGTCCTGGGCGTGCGCTCAAATTCCGCGCAACTGCATCGGGTTTTCCCGCTGCCTCCCGGCTCTGTGCTGCGTGTCCACGGCCGTCTTGCGCGGCTGAACGGGCACATGCGGAGAGGGTACAACGTAGCGGCACGGCTCCCTATAGGCGTCCCTATAGGCGTCCCTATAAGCATCCCTATAGGCGTCCCTATAGGTGTCTCTGTCGATGTCCTATGGGTTTCCCGGTC
Source organism: Meleagris gallopavo (assembly GCF_000146605.3). Taxonomy (NCBI): domain Eukaryota; kingdom Metazoa; phylum Chordata; class Aves; order Galliformes; family Phasianidae; genus Meleagris; species Meleagris gallopavo. The sequence continues at coordinate 3,898 of NW_011162699.1, read as the reverse complement.
GGTGTCGATGTAGATGTCCCCGTGGTGTCCCTTTAAGTGTCCCTATGCGTGTCCCTATAGATATCCCTGTAGATGTCGGTGTGAATGACCCTATGGGCGTCCCTGTAGGTGTCAATATAGATGTCCCTATGAATGTCCCAATAGATGACCCAGTATGTGTCGGTGTGCATGACCCTATAAGTGTCCCTATAGATGTCCCTACGGGTTCGCACTGTAGGCGGTGTCCCTGTGATCGTCCCATGGATGTCCCTATGAGTGTCCCTATGGATATTCCTATAGATGCCCTTCTGGATGTCCCCGTCGATGCCTCTACGGATGTCCCTATAGGTGTCCCTGTAGGATTGGGGCCGGCTGGCCGCAGGCCCCGCAGGTGCCCGTCCCTTCTGCAGTAACCGTGCAGGACTGTGCACTGACGCCCCGTGTCTTACCCCCGCAGGTAAAAGTATGGTTTCAAAACAGAAGAACGAAGTTCAAGAGGCAAAAGTTGGAAGAGGAAGGTTCGGACTCACAACAGAAGAAAAAAGGGACTCATCACATTAACCGGTGGAGAATCGCCACCAAACAAGCCAGTCCAGAAGAAATCGACGTCACGTCGGACGATTAGAAACTGGCACTTTGAGACATTTCAAGCCAGCCAACGCATCGAAAGAAAGTGTTAAAGGCTCCCGCACCCCGGCGTGGAGGTGCGGGGAAAGGACACGGAGAGCTTCATCCAAACGCGATTCCCGTCTGGAGGGCGGCGGCGAGCGGCGGGGGCAGAGCGCGAGGTGCGGAGCGCGGCGCT
>NW_011162699.1:2886-3094 GCF_000146605.3 Meleagris gallopavo | reverse complement strand
AAAAAATTACCCCGGTTCCTAAAGACAGAAATGAATGGTAATTTTTTTTCCCTCTAAGACAGGTTCTGTGTGCTTTTTAATTTTACTTTACGAGAAATGTGCAGTCTGTAAACATTTTATGATAACTTCTGGCGTCAAAGTGTTCGTGAAGGTGAATGGAGTAGCGGTACCCGGGCGTAGTGTTCCCCGACGGACGGACGGGGGAGGG
>NW_011162698.1:0-626 GCF_000146605.3 Meleagris gallopavo | reverse complement strand
CGGCGAGACGGCGGAGCTGGGCGAGCACCCCGGGCATCACCACCATCACCACCACCCGCACCCCGGGCACCACGCGCCGCACCACGGCGCCGTCAACAGCCACGAGGCGCACTCGGACGAGGACACGCCGACCTCGGACGACCTGGAGCAGTTCGCCAAGCAGTTCAAGCAGCGGCGGATTAAGCTGGGCTTCACGCAGGCCGACGTGGGGCTGGCGCTGGGCACCCTGTACGGCAACGTCTTCTCGCAGACAACCATCTGCCGCTTCGAGGCCCTGCAGCTCAGCTTCAAGAACATGTGCAAGCTGAAGCCTTTGTTGAACAAGTGGCTGGAGGAAGCCGACTCCTCCACCGGCAGCCCCACCAGCATCGACAAGATCGCGGCGCAGGGCAGGAAGAGGAAGAAGCGGACCTCCATCGAGGTGAGTGTCAAGGGGGCCTTGGAGAGCCACTTTCTGAAATGCCCCAAGCCCTCTGCCCAGGAGATTATGAACCTAGCGGACAGCCTGCAGCTGGAGAAGGAGGTGGTCAGGGTTTGGTTTTGCAATCGGAGGCAGAAAGAGAAACGCATGACCCCGCCGGGGATCCAGCAGCAGACCCCCGACGATGTCTACTCGCAGGTCGGCG
>NW_011162697.1:0-501 GCF_000146605.3 Meleagris gallopavo | reverse complement strand
GTGTCCCAGCATCCTCGCGATGCAGGGGATGGCTGCCCGCTGCCCCCCCGATGGCTCCGTCCCCTCGGAGTCCCTTTCCAATAAGTCCCATCCCTCCGTGGCAACAATAACCCTTAATCACTGCAAAGTCATTTAATTTCCGTGTTAATTAATGAGCACTTACGGGAAGGGCCGCTGGGCACGGAGACTCTGCAGATGACGGACGGCCCCTGAGCGTGGTTGGGACATCCCATGGGGAGCAGCATGCCCTATGGGGCACAGAGCCTAATGAGGCACCCTGCTAATGAGGAACGGGACGAAGGGGCTGGGGAAGAACTGGAGGGGCTTTAATTTCAGTCCCCATTTCTTCTGTGTGGGGAAACTGAGGCACGGAGGTGGGAAGAGGCCATCTCTAAATGACCCCAAAGGGACGGGGTGTCCCGGTGGGGTGGCTCCAGGCTCAGGGTTGGGGGTGTTTGGACTCGTCAGGGAATTAAGCTCGTTAGGGTCCCACGGGCTCTG
>NW_011162696.1:0-598 GCF_000146605.3 Meleagris gallopavo | reverse complement strand
ATTTTTTAATTCTAAAGGGTGTCACACCACTCACGGATATGAAATAATAAGAGGAACAACTCACATACATAAATGTGTTTCCTTACTTTCAGGAAGTTCTTGATCACCTCTGAGAGTTCCACCTGATCAAGCTCAAGGGATGGCAAAATTTGCTCCTTTATTTTTGGTATAATTCTCTGTTATTAATTGTTATGTTTACAGTAAAGCATTGCATACAATTTTACGCATGAAGTGTAAGAGTATATTTTTTGACCGGAAAACAAAGCAATGAAGTATCTGTAAATTCTTCCATGACTATAAATTTATAACCTGGAAAGTGTTCATGAAATGTGTAGCCATTTGTATTCTTTGTGGTATTAATTTCTGTATCTTTAGAATGCTCTGAGAATAACAAATGGGCTGCCAGCTTGGAGTGACAATACGTTCAGTAAGATGGAAATGGGCTATCTAATATTTGTAAAATAAAATAAAAATTACTTTCTGGAGGTAATTTTTAATTTTGGTAGTTTTGTGCAAATAGTACAGCAGACTAAAACCCATCACTGGAACTGAAATGCATTAGTTCTCAAAATTAGATTTTTGTTCTGCAACAAACTTC
>NW_011162695.1:0-559 GCF_000146605.3 Meleagris gallopavo | reverse complement strand
TGGATAGCTGTGGCATCTGTCCAACATAGCTTCATTTATATATATATCCTCCCTTTTGTCTTTTTTTGTCTTCTCTGAAAATAAAATAGTTAAAAAAAACTATCCATACATAATCATTAACTAATCTACTACCACATCTCTACTACAAAGTCTTCAGTCATCAGTAGAATATTTGACCCTAATTTGTTCTCTTGTCAGACCGAGATGCTATGTGTATTTTTGAAGGCATAGCATATGATCATGATTAGCTGAGTTTTCCTTTTTCAGTGCTCAGTCAGAAGTGACTTGGAGCTCATCATCCATTCCTTCAAGAGACACCTAGAGCACTCTTTCAGAGGCCCTGAACTTCCTCTCTAAAAGCCAGTGATAAACTACTCAGAGCCCATTCTGAGAAGATATAAATACTCCATGGCCTATCTGATTTCTACATTGCAGTAATGTTTTGCCAAAAAAATCTTTTGTATCCTTTCAGTAAAAGACTCCTACTAATCTCTAGCTGGAACATGCTGTTCAGAGAGGTTGTGGATGTCCCGTCCCTGGAGGTGTTCAAGGCCAGATT
>NW_011162694.1:0-888 GCF_000146605.3 Meleagris gallopavo | reverse complement strand
TTTGAGGCTTAGATGCTACACTAGAAATGTCAGCAGACCTCCTAAAGGCAGGAAGTGAGACTCATTTCAATTTCAGACTACATTAATTCTGAGTGAAATCAAAGTTATTCTCACATTTATTAAAGCAAGCAAGTCCATGTGAAAAATTGCAGATTTTTAATAAGGGCATTTTCAGTGGTTCCATTTCATTCTGACAAACTCATAAATCAGTCGCTGTCTTTCAGCCATTACAGATTTATCAGTTCATGTAAGTAACTACGACAGCTGAATACTGCTGAAGTCCACAGAGTAATATCTTTGTTACCCTGATAAATATAACTTGGTCTGAAAGATGCGCTGTTTGGTTTACTGGGGCTTTCAGACTTTTTGTTTTGTTTTGCTTTGCTTTATTTTAAGTATGAATTTGGCTATAGGAATTAAAAGGAAAATCCTGTCCTAAAAATATGTTTTGCACCTCATCACACCCAAGACAGCTGTCAGTGGTAAGTATATTTTCATCATGAAAATATTACTCCATTTTATTTAACACTTCAAATTGAGAGAAAAAAACAACATTGCAGGAATGTGCATCTGCAGAGTTTACCAACTTTGTAACGTGAGGACTTAATTTACCTATAGAGATGATTATATTTTCTGAATAGCATAAGGCTATCGTATCCATTAATGGCTAGCTGTAAGTGGTTCACTGCACTATAAACAGCATTCTGTATTTACACTCTCTGTGGGCTAATTAAAAATATCAGATTTGATGGGCGTTGCCTTGCTGTTTGTTTTGTTGGATTGTAAGTTATGAGAATGGTTCCAGTAAAATATATGTGTTTACTGCAGCTGGGAAAAAAGTGAAAAAAATACTAATGGAAAAACAAGCAGATTAATAAGAAGAATATT
>NW_011162693.1:0-507 GCF_000146605.3 Meleagris gallopavo | reverse complement strand
TTTTTCTTTTTTTTTTCCTTTTTCTTTTTTTTTTCCCTCACTCTTGGTCTACATTTAATAAACAATGGAGATTTCCAAGTTCTTAGAAGATTTTCAAGCCACACCATGTCCTGGTTTAATCTAAGATGCAAGTAAGTAATTTTCTTCCTGGTAGCAGGTATGATTCTGTGTTATGGATTTAGGATAAGAATAGCGTTGATAACATACCAGTGTTTTAGTTGTTGCTGAGCAGTGTTTACACTATAAGTCAAGGACTGTTCAGGTTTCTCACACCTCTCTGCTAGCAAGGAGGTAGGATGTGCACAAGGAGCTGTGATGGGATAGAATGAGTACAGCTGACCCAAAACGACCAAAGGAGTATCCCATGGGCCAAGTGAGTGCTGATGCTACTTGAGGACTGACTGACATTCATCACCTAGTGGGCAATTGCATTATACACCATTTGCTTTGGTGTTTTTTGTCACGAGTTTTTTTTTGTTGTTGTTGCTGTTGTTTGTTTGTTTTTTC
>NW_011162692.1:0-499 GCF_000146605.3 Meleagris gallopavo | reverse complement strand
TGAGATTGTCTGTTAAACTGTTAAGCCTGTCCTCTTTGCCTTAATTTTGAAGATGTATATTTAGAAATTGAGATCCTTTCTTTGTGATGCAAATATGTGTATTTTTCTTTTACAGCTGGGCAGATGCACAGACACAGATTCAAAACATTGCAGCATCTTTTGACCAGGAAGCTGCAGCAATTCTCATGGCTAGATTGGCAGTGTATAGGGCAGAGACAGAAGAAGGGCCTGATGTACTTAGGTGGCTGGACAGACAACTTATACGGCTGGTAAGAAGAACTAAATAAGGAGTTAAATTGTTTTTCTTGTCTCCAGACAATATCATTCACCAGTATTCAGTGCTTGTTTCTTAAAAGTGGGATGAGGGGGGAGTATTTCCACAAGTGGTTATGCAGAATTATAAGAGAATTTTTATTTTGAATAATGAAATAGCAGCTCTATTTTTCTTGAATTTATTAATATCGCCTCAGCCCTCAGCATTTGGTCGCTGCCAGCAACT
>NW_011162691.1:0-529 GCF_000146605.3 Meleagris gallopavo | reverse complement strand
TTTTCTTTTTTTTTTTTCTTTTTCCTCAGTTTATTATTCCCCATGTAGTGCCAATACCTCACAGAGTGCTCTGGAAGAATGCAGTTATTACAGGGGAATGGAGCAACATCACTCGATTTTAGTTTCGCTCACAGTCTTATTCCAAACGCAAGCAATGATCTGTTCCTGCTTACCCCTAATCCCTAAAAAGGCACTGCCAAAATCTGTTTATACAGAATCACAGGATGGCCTGGGTTAGAAGGGATCTCAAGGGCCACCAAGCTCCATATCTAATACTAGACTTATGCAGAAGACCATTTTGTCAGCCATCAAATGATGTTTTACTTCCAGTAAGGCAGTGAGGTCTAAATGGAAGACTGGGGAATCTTAAGGGCCCTGTAATCCACCATACTGTTGCTACTGTATCAGTTGAATCATTTTTTAATTGTAAAGATAGGTAAGAAGTTTTAATATAGGCTTATGAAATGTCTTTACTGATTAGTTGATGACAGCTGTCTCTTTTTTTTTGACCTTTCTGGGAAAAGAGGAT
>NW_011162690.1:2604-2963 GCF_000146605.3 Meleagris gallopavo | reverse complement strand
AAACAAAAAGCCACAAACCACTCTCTATGAGTTTCACCGAGAACATGGCAACATTAGCAGAAATACTCGGGGGCTTCGACGTGAAATTTAGTAGTTTAAAACTTTTGAAGGTTATTTATGTGGATGGCCCGAAGCGAAAGCCCTGAGTGGCTCTCAGGGAGCACGTGATGTCATTAAACTAAGTTTTATGGTTTGGGGGAGCTGACAAACCCACAATATATTTACATCATATATAATCTTAACTGTCCACCACCGCAGCTGCTAGAGCTGTTTAACGCCGGGACAGCGGGACGGCCGCTTAGTGCGGAGCGCGGCGCAGCGCAGCGCGGACCCCCGCGCGTCCCCGCCGACCCCCGTAA
>NW_011162690.1:0-667 GCF_000146605.3 Meleagris gallopavo | reverse complement strand
CCCCCCGTTCAATCGCACGCATGCGTGCACACGTGTGCAAACACAAACATGTGCACATGTGTGCACACACACGCTTTGGGTTCTGTGGGGCTCTATAGGGCACTGTGGGGCTCTGTGGGGCCCTATGGAGCTCTATGGGGCTCTTTAGGGCTCTGTAGGTGTTTATGGATCTCTATGAGGCTCTATGGGGCTCTATAAGGTTTTATGGGGCTCTATCAGGCTCTATGGGGCCTTGTAGGTCTCTATGGGGATCTATGGAGCTCTATGGGGCTCTATAGGGTTTTATGGGTCTCTATCAGGCTCTATAGGGCCTTGTAGGTCTCTATGAGGCTTTATGGAGCTCTATGGGGCTCTATAGGGTTTTATGGGTCTCTGTGAGGCTCTATAGGGCCTTGTAGGTTTCTATGGGGATCTACTGGAGCTCTATGGGGCTCTATGGGGTTTTATGGGTCTCTGTGAGGCTCTATAGGGCCTTGTAGGTCTCTATGGGGATCTACTGGAGCTTTATGGGGCTCTATGGATCTCTGTGGTGCTCAATAGGGATCTCCTATAGGGCTCCATCCCTGGGGCTCTTGCACAGATGGAATCATCCTGAGGATATGTCAAAAAACGCCACAACCATAAAAAACAATAAGAATTAGAATAGGAATATTTGTATTTCTTCCTC
>NW_011162689.1:0-521 GCF_000146605.3 Meleagris gallopavo | reverse complement strand
TTTTTTTTTTTTTTTTGTTTGAGAGAGAGAGAGAGAGAGAGAAGAACTTTAATTTTAGAGAGGAAAGCTTCACATAGCTGTCATAAGGGAAAAGCAGCAAAGATGTGTCATATAAATTGCTATGGAAATGTTCAAATTCATCGGCAACCTCAACCTAATGAAAAAGGTCACATCTTAGATGGAGTCATTAGTTCAACAGTAGGACTTGTTAGTTTACTTTACAGAATTAGTAAGCTTCTCTATAAGCACCATTTTCAAGTGTTAAAGGTTTAACTCTTGGTAGAAAGAAAGGCCCCCTACAGTGTATCCAGAACGTATTTGCGTTTGCCTCAAATTGATCTATTTTTTTAATGTTATGGAAACAATCAACGCTGTTCATCAGTGGGAGTTCCAATTTGTTGCAAAGTATGTAACACAAGGTGAGGAGGAGAAAATGGTTCAAAGTAGCACAGTAGATCATTTGGAATGCCATTTACTTCCAGGGTAGTCTGTGTTCCGAATTTAGGCTATTCTTTTTTTTT
>NW_011162688.1:0-564 GCF_000146605.3 Meleagris gallopavo | reverse complement strand
GGAGACCCCAACTCCGTGCCATGGGGTTGGGGGGGAGATTGGGGGACGGATATGGGGACATGGGAGGACATAGGGACATGGGGGGGACATTAGAGGCACAGATATGGGGACATGGGGGGACATGGGGGAGACATTGGGGGACACAGACATGGGGACATGGGGGGATGTGGGGACATGAGGGGACATGGGGGAGATTGGGGGCACAGAGATATGGGGACGTAAGGGGAGAAGATGGGGGACATTGGGACACGTGGGGACATGAGGGTGTGGGGACACTGGGACATGGAGATATGGGGAGAAGACTGGGGGGACATGGGGACACGGAGATGCGGGGCCACGGGGAGAAGATCGGGGTCATGGGGTGTTGGGGACACGGGGAGAATGGGGACAGTGGGGGTTGGATTCCACGGTGTCCCATGTCCCCATGTCCTCCCCCATGTCCCCACATCCCCCCATGGTCCCCATGCGTCCCCAATGTCCCCACATCCTTCCATGTCCCCACGCCCCCCATGTCCCCACATCCCCCCGATGTTCCCCCCATGTCCCCACAACCCCCCGATGTCC
>NW_011162687.1:0-627 GCF_000146605.3 Meleagris gallopavo | reverse complement strand
GAGGGAGGAGTGGGGAGAGTGAGAAGGAGGAAATGGAAAGAAAAGGGGGAAGGGAGGAGTGAGGAGAGTGAGAAGGAGGAAATGGAAAGAAAAGGGGGAAGGGAGGGGTGGGGAGAGGAAGAAGGGAATGGGGAGAGGGAGAGGGAGAGAGAAAATGGAAGGAGAGGGGGGAAGGGAGGAGTGGGAAGAGGGAGGGGTGGAGAGAGGGAGAGATGGTGGGAGGACAGAAATGATAAGGAGAGGGGAGGGGAGAATGAGGAGAGGGAGAGATGGGGAGGAGAGGAGTTGGTAGAGGAAGAAGGGAAGGGGAATGAGGGGGGATGGAAAGGAGGAGGGCTGTGAGTGAGGGAGAGATGGGGGAGGGGGAGAGGAGAGGAGGAGGGATGGAGAGAGGGAGGTGCTGTGTGTGGAGGAGGGTTGAGGGGATGGGGGAGAAGGAAAGGGAATGGGAGAAGAGGGAATGGAGAGAGGGAGGAGGAGGAGGGAGGAGGGGGAGAGGAGGAATGGGGAGAAGGAGAGTGAGGAAATGGAAAGGGGGAAGGAAGGGATCAAGAGAGGGAGGGAGAATGGGGAGAGGGAGAGAGAGGGGTGGGGAGAGGGAGGGCTGTGAGAGAAGGAGAGATGGGG
>NW_011162686.1:0-637 GCF_000146605.3 Meleagris gallopavo | reverse complement strand
GATCAATCTACACCCGTGACCGGGGAGCGGTAGGCCCCTGCCCTCCCCTCCCCAGCCCATGGTGTTTCATTATACGCTGAGGAGGCCAATCATCTTTGCCCCCAAGTTCTGTTCAGTTCTTTTCGTCTCTTCATCTCTTTTCGGCTCTCTTCCTTTTTTTCTTTTCCGCTCTTTTCTTTTCCGCTCTTGCTTTTCGGCTTTTCGGCTCTTTGTCTCTTTTCGGCTCTTTTCCTCTCATTGCTTTTCGGCTTTTTGGCTCTTTGTCTCTCTTTTCTTTTCGGCTCTTTGTCTTTTTTCTGCTCTTTTCCTCTCTTTTCCTTGCTTTGCTTTCTGCCTCGACCCGTCGCTTTTCTTTTCGTTGCATTTCTTTCCTTTCCGTTCCTTTTCACCTCTTTTTTTACTTGTCTCTTTTCGTCTCTTTTTTCGCTTTCTTTTCCGTCACTTTCCTTTCCTTTCCGTCGCTTTCCTTCCCTTTCGGTAGCTTTCCTTTCCTTTCCGTCCCTTTTCTTTTTGTCGCTTTTCTTTCCTATCCGTTCCTTTTCACCTCTTTTTTTCTCGTCTCTTTTCGTCGCTTTTTTCACTTTCCTTTCCATCCCTTTCCTTTCCGTCCCTTTCTTTCGCTTTTCTTCTCGTCGAT
>NW_011162685.1:0-687 GCF_000146605.3 Meleagris gallopavo | reverse complement strand
TTAAGTAGTTAGGAAATGTTTCCACTTTGATATTAATGTAACTGCTGTAGAATTGTTCTCCAGAACTGGCATAATGTGAATGAATCTATTCATTTCCCTTATGGTAAACAATTCCATTTTAGTATTAAAATCTAGTATCTTAATAACATTTGCTTTCTTGTGTGATAACTGTGAGCTGAGATGTATTGAAGATGACAACAATTACTTTAGTATAAAGACTACTTATCAATGCATCTATCTGCTACAAAATGAAGCTATGGGCAGAAACTCAACTGTAGCTTCTTCTTATCCAGCATCTCTCTTTGGGAACACATGGTATGAAAGTCTCATATTTTCAAATGTAACCATTAAAAATCCTCATACAATTAAAAAGCTGACCCCATCTGTACAGACACAGCTAAGCATGTTTAGGCAAATTAGCTTGCATGGCGGTAGCAGCCTTTCTGCTACAAAGATCACAGAATTGTAGGGGTTGGAAGGGACCTCTAGAGATCATCGAGACCAACCCCCCTGCCAAAGCAGGTTCCCTACACCAGGTCGCACAGGTAGGCGTCCAGGCGAGACTTGAATATCTACAGAGAAGGAGACTCCACAACCCCCTGGGCAGCCTGTTCCAGTGCTCCGTCACCCTCACCGTGAAGAAGTTCTTACGCACATTCGTGCGAAACTTCCTGTGCTGCAGCTTAT
>NW_011162684.1:0-695 GCF_000146605.3 Meleagris gallopavo | reverse complement strand
CCACACAACAGAAACAGTCCACCTCTGGCTATGAACCGCTTCCAGGCTGCCTGGAGAGCCTGTCACTTGGAGGAGCCATCAGGTAGCTGCTGTGCTGCTGTTAGTACCAGCAGCATCCCCTGGCAGCTCAGCATGTACCTACTTTGTCAGCTGTAATTCATTATTCTTGCTCTGGAGAAACTGATTCCAGCCCTAGCAAAGACGAACACAAGAGGAGAGGAATCTATGCAAGTATAATAGCTTTCCAGAAATGATTCCACACTATCATGTTAAAGAGAATAAAACCAACAAAGCATATGGTGCTGATGCACCTGTATCACCTACCTCACAGTTTGTATTCTCAGCAAGGGACTTGCCAACAACACAGGAACAGTATTCTGCTAAAATTCAGCTGGATCCAAGAACCTAAACCAATTCAGTGCTGCCTTTTAATGTGGTGCAACCCGGTTAAAGGCTGTTTTTCTCATTGCTAGGGACCAAAGAGCAAGACATGTGAGGAGCGGCTGCAGTCCCTTGGTGTGCTCAGCACAGAACAGAAGAGCTGAGAGGGGCCCTCATGGCTGGCTGCAGCTCCTCACAGGGAGTGGAGGGCCACACTGAGCTCTACTCTGTAACAGGGACAGGGCCTGAGGGAACGGCATGGAGCCGTGTTAGGGGAGGGGCAGCTGGGGGTCAGGGAAAGGGTCTGCACCACA
>NW_011162682.1:0-1005 GCF_000146605.3 Meleagris gallopavo | reverse complement strand
CAGTGGCAGCCAGCCCTTAAATGAGGTCTAAGAGAGGTGGAGCCAGGCTTCACTCCTTTGGTTCACACAGGTGAATTGCCTTCACCTGTGCTCCCAGGGCTGACCAGTTCCTTTCCCCAGGTGCTCAATCAGTGGTTCAGGCCATGACTCAACAGTTACCATACAGAAACCTGATGTACTTGGATAATTATGATCTGGTTGCTATCACGGAAATGTGGTGGGATGAATCCCATGACTGGAATACTCTCATTGGAGGCTAGAGGATGGGGGATTTCAACCACCTGGATATCTGCTGGGATAGTGGCATGATGGGTGGCAGACAATCCAGGAGATCCCTGTTGTCTGTTGAGGATAAATTCCTGGTCCAGGTATTAGACGGACTGACCTGAGGTGAAGCCTCAGTGGACCTGGTGCTCACCAGTGCAGAGGAGAGGATCAGAAAGGTTAAGACTGGAGGCAGCCTGGGCTGCAGTGATCATGCCGTCATGGAGTTTATGATCTGGAGGAATGCAGGCCTGGCAAAAAGTAGATCAAGACCTTGAACTTCCAGCTGCTCAAGGGACTGACAGGTGGGATCTCCTGGGAAAGTGTCCTTGAGAACATAGGAACAGAACAGAGCTGGCAGTTCTTTAAGGACACCCTTCTGAGAGCACAAGATCTCTCCATCCCCCAGCAGAAGAAACTGATCAGAGGAAGTGGGTGACTGGCATGGCTGAGCGAGGGCCTGCAGTTTAAAGTGTGGGAAAAGAGGGAAACATACAGGATGTGGAAGCAGGGCTGTGTAGCCTGGAAAGAATATAGGGATGTTGTCCTCCTGTGTAGAAATAAGATTAGGAAAGCTGAGGCACAGATAGAGTTGAACTTGGCAAGGGATGTGAAAAATAACAGGAAGGGGTTCTACAGGTACATAAGCAGGAGGAGACAGACCAAGGATCAATGAGGACAGAGAACTGGCTTCCTCAGACATGGAAAAAGCTGAGGTGCTCAATAAGAGCTTTGCCTCAG
>NW_011162681.1:0-633 GCF_000146605.3 Meleagris gallopavo | reverse complement strand
CCAGGCTGCCCAGAGCCACATCCAGCCTGGCCTTGAATGCCTCCCAGAATGGGGCATCCACAACCTCCAAATGACTTCATGGTGAGGAGCCATAGTAGCTCATCACCACTGCTTCTTCAGAGAACAACTAGAAGTCTTGTCTTCATCTTGACTGTTGGACTGGATGATCTTGGAGGTCTTTGCCAACCTTGGTGATTCTATGATTTTATGATTCTAAGCCTGCTCCTCAAAAAGCACTCGTAATCTGGATGAACACTTTGTGCACAAAGTAGTCATGCTTTATAGTATTTCCAAAGGCTCCAACAAGACCTCAGTGCAGACTTCCAGTACCTGAAGGGAGCTTACAAGCAGGAGGGAGACTGACTTTTTACACAGTCTGATAGTGGGAGATAGAGGGAATGTCTTTAAACGTCATTAAACTAAAAGAGGAGAGATTTAGATTTGATGTTAGGAAGAAATTCTGTACTCAGAGGGCAGTGAAGCCCTGGCACTGCTGCCCAGACATGTGGATGCCCCATTCCTGAAGGTGTCCAAGGCCATAGATGGGCCCTGGGCAGCCTGAGCTGGTGGGGGCATCCAGCCCATGGCAGGGTGTTGGAAGAGGATGAACTATCATGCCCCTTCCACCCGAAG
>NW_011162680.1:0-685 GCF_000146605.3 Meleagris gallopavo | reverse complement strand
GGATGAATGGATGGGTGGGTGGGTGATGGATGGATGGGGGCACGGATGGAGGGATGAATGCGTGGTTGGGTAGATGGACAGATGGGTGGGGGCACGGATGGAGTGATGAATGCATGGGTGGGTAGATGGACAGATGGGTGACTGGCTGGATGTTTGGTTGGTTGGCGGATGGATGGGTGTTTCATTGGTTGGTAGATGGATGGATAGATGCACCAGCTGGGATGCAGCATTTTATAACCAAAATATCCATAATATATACCTTCCCCACCTTGCCCTGCTGCAGAGCTGGGAGCAGAGCTGCATTTTCCTCCTTTTCTCAAGGACATAAATGTTTGCTGGGACTGCCCCATGCCAGGGCTGCTGAGTTGCTGAGATGGATGGCTGCAGAGCAGCAATTCAGAGGAAAATGAAAAATTTTAGCAGGGTGGAGGAGGGGTTTTGTTTGTTTGTTGAGAAAACAAAGAAGAAAACACCCATTTTTGTTATTTAAGCATTTTTCTGGTATGTTTTTGCCTTTGGCTTACAAAAAAAAAAAAAAAAGAAATGTGTCTTGCTGGAATCATTCAGTTGATCAAGAACTGTTGTTTGTCCCAGAAAAAGTAAGAGAAGTAAGTAAGAAAGTCTTCTGGTGCGGAGGGTGCAGGATAAAGCACTGCCCCTCTATCACTGTACTGTGCCCCAGCCC
>NW_011162679.1:0-666 GCF_000146605.3 Meleagris gallopavo | reverse complement strand
GGCGCCGGCCCCCCTCCTCGGCCCCGCCCTCCGGGCACAGACAACGAGGGGGCGTGGCCAAGCTGGGCCGGCGCTGGGGGGCGTGGCCGAAGTGGGCGTGGCCACGGCTATGGGGCGCCGTTGGGATTTGGGCGCTATGGGGCACGTAGGCGCTATGGGGCGCTGAGGTGCTGCTATGGGGTGTCGCAGTGCTGCTGTAGGGTGTCAGTGTGCTATGAGGCGATGGGCTGCTATAGGGCGATGGGCTGCTATGGGGTGTCGCGATGCTGCTATAGGGCGATGGGCTGCTATGGGGTGTCGGGGGATTGTAGGCACTTTGGGAGCTATGGGGCACTTGAGTGCTATGGGGCGTCGTAGTGCTGCTGTAGGGCGATGGGCTGCTATGGGGTGTCGGGGCATTGTAGGCACTTTGGGTGCTATGGGGCACTGAGGTGCCGCTATGGGGTGTCGCAGTGCTGCTATAGGGTGTCAGTGTGCTATGAGGCGATGGGCTGCTATAGGGCGATGGGGTGCTATGGGGTGTCGGCAGTGCTGCTATAGGGCGATGGGGTGCTATGGGGTGTCGGGGGGCTATGGGGCACATGAGTGCTGTAGGCACTTTGGGTGCTATAGGGCACCTGGGTGCTGCTATAGGGTGTCAGGGTACTGTAAGGCACGGGAGGGCTG
>NW_011162678.1:2675-3952 GCF_000146605.3 Meleagris gallopavo | reverse complement strand
CATCCCCCTCCTGTCACCATCACAGCCTCCCCATCACTGTCATCTCCCTCCTGTCACCATCACAGCCTCCCCATCACCACCATCACCCTCCTGTCACCCTCCTGTCACCATCATAGCCTCCCCATCACTGTCATTCCCCTCCTGTCACCCTCCTGTCACTACCATAGCCTCCCCATCACTGTCATTCCCCTCCTGTCACCCTCCTGTCACTACCATAGCCTCCCCATCACTATCATCCCCCTCCTGTCACCATCACAGCCTCCCCATCACCACCATCACCCTCCTGTCACCCTCCCCACCACCTGTCACTGTCCCCTTGCTGTCCCTGTCCCCTCAGGGGCCGCATCAAACACCTGGACGTGGTGACGCTGCTGCGCCGCATCCAACCCCCGCTGGGCTTTGGGAAGCTGTGCCCGCATCGTGTCGCCTGCAAGGTGCTGGGGGAGGGGACAGGAGGGGTCACAGGGTGTCCTCCCCCTCCCCTTCTTATTCTGTCCCCTTCCCTCCCCTCCCCCAGCGCCTGGTGGCCATGAACATGCCCCTCAACTCGGATGGCACCGTCACCTTCAATGCCACGCTCTTCGCCCTGGTCCGCACCTCCCTCAAGATCAAGACGGAAGGTTTTGGGGGCCGAGGGGTGGCGGGGGTGGGGGGGGGACATTGAGACCCCCCCTCGAGGGGGCAGGAGGGGTGACACTGCTGTGTGTCCCCTCCCCTCCATTAAAAGGGAACCTGGATGTGGCCAACAAGGAGCTGAGGGCTGTCATCAAGAAGATCTGGAAGCGGACGAAGCCCAAACTGCTGGATGAGGTCATCCCGCCTCCTGAGGGTCAGTGTGGGGGTCCTCCCTCCTTAGTGCTACCGTGAGGAGGGGGGTCCTGGTGACACTTTGGGGGTGGTGGTCCCAGCTGACACTTGGAGGGGGGTCCCGGTGACCCTCGAGGACACAGCAGGGGGGTCCTGGAGTGTCCTGGTGATGCCAGAGAGGCTTCAGTGCCCCCGTGGTTCACTGTAGAAGGATCTTAGTAGCTGTTAAGGATGCAATGGGGTGGGGGAAGGGGGTCCTGCTGCCCTTAACGCTGTCCCCCCTCCCCAAACGCACAGAGGAGGAGGTGACCGTGGGGAAGTTCTACGCCACTTTCCTCATCCAGGATTATTTCCGCAAGTTCCGGCGGCGGAAGGAGCGCGGGATGCTGGGCCCCAGCGCCAGCCCCAGCAACGAACGCGCCCTGCAGGTGGGGGTCCCAGCCCCCCAGTCCCCCCAGCCCAGAGTTATG
>NW_011162678.1:0-555 GCF_000146605.3 Meleagris gallopavo | reverse complement strand
GCCGCCGACCCCGGCCGGTAGGGGGCGCTCTTAGGCGAGGGGCGAGGCTTAGGCGAGGGGCGGAGCTTATGGAAGGAAAGCGTGGGTTTGGGTGTGGGCGGGGCTAAGGGTGTGGGCGTGGTCATTGAGCATAACGGTACTTCTGATAGGTGGGGTTATGGAGGTGGGCGTGGCCTGTGGATACATGGTTTCCGATAGGCGTGGTGAGGTGGGCGGTGCCAACGGGGACACGGTGCTTCTGATAGGCGGGGTTATGAGTGGGCGTAGGCTACAGGCGCATGTTGTGATAGGTGGGGTTATGGAGGTGGGCGTAGCCAACAAGCGCATGCTTTCTGATAGGGGTTACAGAAGTGGGCGTGGTCTACGATCATATGGTGATTCTGATAGGTGGGATCATGAGGTGGGCGTGGCCCATGGGCGCGTTTGATAGGTGGAGTCAAGTAGGCGTGGCCCACGAGCACATGGTTGGGGTGGGCGGGGTCTACAACCTTTTACTGTTTCTGATAGGTGGGGCAGGGGAGGAGGGGGCGTGGCCTGTCAAAGGGGCGTGGCCTA
>NW_011162677.1:0-537 GCF_000146605.3 Meleagris gallopavo | reverse complement strand
CTATGGGGAGCGGAATGAGAGTGGGGGGCGGGGCTGGGTGAGTGCGGGGTCAAGGGGTCAAGGGTCACAGGGTCACGGGGTCAAGAGGTAATGGGGTGTTATGGGGTCATGGGGTCTCTCTATGGGTCCCTATGGGGCAGTTATGGGGTTCCTATGGGTCTCTATGGGGTCTCTGTGGGTCTTTATGGGGCTCTATGGGGCTCTGCGGGTCTCTGTGGGTCCCTATGGGGCACTTGTGGGTCACTTATGGGTCACTTATGGGTCACTTATAGGTCAGTTATGGGTCACTCATGGGTCACTCATGGGGCACTTGTGGGGCACTCATGGGGCACTTGTGGGGCACTCGTGGGTCGCTCATGGGGCACTTGTGGGGCACTTGTGGGGTACTTATGGGTTACTCATGGGGCACTCGTGGATCACTTATGGGGCACTCGTGGGGCACTCATGGGTCACTTATGGGGCACTCATGGGGCACTTGTGGGTCACCCATGGGGCGCTTATGGGGCACTGGTGGGGCACTCAGGGTCACTCATGGGT
>NW_011162676.1:0-555 GCF_000146605.3 Meleagris gallopavo | reverse complement strand
TTTCCCCTTGAAAATAAACTGAACCCAGAAAACACAGCTTTCTTTGTGTGTGTTTTGCTGTCATGGGCAGGGGAATCACGGGGAGGGGGACAAGGGGATCACGGGCTGCCATGTCTCTGTGTCCCAAATGGTGTTGCTGCTGGGGCCGTGCAGTGACACCCAGCTCAGGGATGGGGCTGCGATTGGGGTTGGCACATAGAGAAATGTGGGGACCTGTGTGGACCATGGGGACATCGAATCATTAAGGTTGGGAAAGGCCACTGAGATCGTCTATTCCAACCGCCCCGTGGGGGCTGTGGGCCAGCTAATGGGCTGCGGGAACATGCAGTGCTTGTGGGGACAAGGGGAGCATCTGGGGGCTGTGGGGACCAGCGTGGGCTGTGGGTACACACGATGGCCACGGCTTTAAATGCACGCAAGGGCTGGGAAGACCCTTGCAGGCAACGGGGATCCGCCACGATCCCGTGCGGAACACGAAGACCGACCGACGTGGCCGCAGGGACAGATGGGGACCCGGGGGGGGTGGCGGAGGGGCGGGCTGCGGCTGCCGGCGGA
>NW_011162675.1:0-551 GCF_000146605.3 Meleagris gallopavo | reverse complement strand
CTTACAGATACCTAAGGAGTGGAATTATCAACAATAAATATTTTTTTATGACCACTTTCATATGACCACTTTAAGTTTTGTAAAAACCTTGAAAATTTAGGTTAGTTCTATGCTGAGTAATTATTATCAGTGTAATATGTTTATCAAGATTACATAGCTTTTTCAAGAATGATACACAGGAAAGTTACATTTTACGCTATCACTTAAAGATCATTCTGGCAATTTCAATATTTTGATTTAGAATACTAGGTCAAAATCTGCAAGGAAAGAAGAATACAGAGATTAGAGGAGAGTTAATATAATGCATAACTTGTGCTGGACTGTTCTTTTAAACACACACAAAAATTATTGTATAATTTGGATAATGCATTTATTTGTCAGACCATTAAATGGAGACTTTGGGAAGCAAGAAAAAATAAGATATTTTTTTTTCTGTCCAGAGTACAGAGTATTGCAATTTGAAAGTTCATATTTACTGCTGTTGGCTGTTGGAAACTTTGTTTCCAAGCTACTTCATACTATTGTAAGACTTGAATCTTTTTTTTTTTTTT
>NW_011162674.1:0-717 GCF_000146605.3 Meleagris gallopavo | reverse complement strand
GTATAACTTTCAACCAAAGTAATAAAGCAGACCAATTCACAAAAAAAATAAAATAATAAAAAAATTAAAATATTACAAACAAAATTACTACATATTCAGGAATGAAAAAACAGAATTCAGAGGCAAGTGAAAAGCATAATATCTTGTTCTGAGAGGTGAGCATTGTACTAAAAAGCAGTAATATCCGTCCAGCTGTTTGGATCTGAATCCTTTCCTCACATGGTAATAAATAAATAAAAATAAAAAGTCAGACCTTACATCACAAGAAACTCAGTTTCTGAACATCCAGGTTCAGCGGAATATGGATTCCGATATAAAAAGGAAAATAGTATAGGTTTATGGAAATGTGAGTTTCTAGAATTAAAAGAGGAAGAACTCAGTTTCTTTACATATAAGAAAAGCTCAAAAAAAGATATCTGTAACCACAGCTGAATATATATTTCACTTGTGAAAGCAATTCACAACAATTGTGAAGTTTTGATAAAAATATTAAAAAAAAAAAAAATTAAATGAAAATGTTGGGAATGACACCTCCAAAGTCAGAAATCTTCCATCATCCATTGCTTTCTGAATTCCTATGGCTTACCATGGCAAAGTAGCAGTAGACTGAGGGAAGGGGTCATTCCTGAATGTTGGGGACCTGTCCAGAAGCAAAAGTCTGCAGTTGGGCCCTCTCAGTTCCACACCTTTTCTTTGCTCAGAAAGGTTGTGAATGCC
>NW_011162673.1:0-608 GCF_000146605.3 Meleagris gallopavo | reverse complement strand
CTCCTGCCCGCTATGGCGGCGCCCGCCGTCCGCTTCCGGTCTGTTTTGCGTCACTTCCGGCCGGCGGCGGAAAAGGCGCAGGGAAACCGTTGTCCCGCCCACCGCGTGCGTGCCGGCCAATCGGAAGACGCGGTTAGGGAGACTGAGCCAATCATGTGGTGCGGTTGTGAAGAGTGAGCGAACCAATCAGGTGGTTCGGTTGGGAAGGGAGCCACTCATGGAGCAGGGCTGGGAAGAGTGAGCCAATCAGGTGGCTTGAATGGGAAGAGCGAGCCAATTAGCAGGCGTGGTTGGGTGGAATGGGCCTATCAGGAGGCGAGGTTGGGAAGAGTGAGCCAATCAGGAAGTGTGGCTGCCTAGAATGAGCCAATCAGATGGCGCAGTTGGGAAGAGTGAACCAATCAGGTGGCTTGTTGGGAAAAGTGAGCCAATCAGGTGGCTTGGTTGGGAAGAGCCATCCAATCGTGGCAGGACTGGGAAGAGCGAGCCAATCAGGTGGCTCGGTTGGGAAGAGTGAACCAATCAGGAGGCAGCGCGGGGACACAGCGAGCCAATCAGGCAGTTGGGGGGCAGAGCCCCATTTATTGCGTGGAGCTGCGGGGATTTGG
>NW_011162672.1:0-564 GCF_000146605.3 Meleagris gallopavo | reverse complement strand
CCTAACCCTCTCCTGTCTCAGTTTAAAACCATTCCCCCTTGTCCTATCACTATCTATCCTCATATAAACCATTGTTAAAAGGGTCAAAAAGAGAAGGGCTGAGATTGCTCTAATGGCAAATTCCAAAAAGATGCTGACTTGAAATCCAAGAGCAAGATGTCAGCACTATCCTTGCAGCCATGGGAACCCATCCATCTGCATTAGCCTGTGCAATGTAACTGCAGTGAAATGCATGTTATATGGGACCACAGTACTTCTTTCATGACTGGCTGTAAAGACAACTCACTGGTCATTTGACAGCAGTCTGTAACAGTGCTTATGGATATCAGTCCTTGGATATTTTGTTTTGTTTCAGTCACTCACTGCTGCTCATTTATTGCATATATATCCAATGCAACAACAAAAAAAAAGAACTAGGAAGCACAATCAAGAAACAAAAAAGATTTATTAAAAAACAGTATGACATACTGACAGGCTCTGTAATAACACAAAGTGCAAGTGAGCCAAAAGTATTTTTTTCCAAAATTGAATTATTCAGTGCAAACAAACAAAATAACAACAACA
>NW_011162671.1:0-517 GCF_000146605.3 Meleagris gallopavo | reverse complement strand
GGGGGGGGGACAGTGCCCTCATGAATATTCATATTTCAATTATACGTAATAATTAAGAGGTGTTGGTTCAACAACCATGCCCTTGAGGGCTCATTAATTGGCTAATAATTAGTACACGTGGGTGGTGGATACAAAAGCTTGTTAATACTATTGTGATCGTTTCAATAATTGAGTGATGAGAGATGGGGGCTACTTGATGTTGCTCATAAATATTAATGAGCATGTACCCAAGTTGCCGAGGGCTGCTCATTAATATTAATGACCCTGTATCTAAGGTGCTGGAGTCGGGCTAATTAAATACACAACGATTAATGGATGAGTGTGCAATCAAGAGCTCGCTAATTGCGTAATTGGGGGGGTTAATATTCACACGAGCGTTCCGAAGCTCCTGAGTGCGGGCTTATTAATATTAACAAGAAGGGGGTGCTGCGAAGCCCGCTCCGCCTACGTCATGAATATTAATAAAGAGGGCGGGGGACTGGGCGTGGCTTTCGATGTGGGCGTGGCTTGTTGAGCG
>NW_011162670.1:0-518 GCF_000146605.3 Meleagris gallopavo | reverse complement strand
GAGCTCAGGGCATTGGGACAGAGGGGCCACCTGGGGGTGACATGGGGTCAAAGGTCACATGGGGTCACACAGGGCTGCTGTGGGGATCAAAGGTCACATTGGGGTCACACGGGGTCACATGTGATCACATGGGGTCACCCTACCCCCCCCACACACACACAATCAGTGACTAGGGACATCAAGGCCACCTGGGGGGTCACATAGGGGTCACATGGGGGTCAAAGGTCACATGGGGTCATACGCGGGTCATGGGGTCACTTGGGGTCGCGCGGGGTCATGGGGGCACACCCTCCCCCCAATGGTCTCAGAGCACGGGGACAGCAAGGCCACATGGGGTCACACAGGGGTCACATGGGGGGCAAGGGTCACACGGGGTCAAAGGTCACGCAGTCACCTGGCGCAGGAAGGTGATGGGTTTCTGCCCCATAGCCTGAGCATCCCCAAGGTTGGCGCGAATGACCTCTGTGAAAGGGTGGGGGACGCCCTGAGGGGACAGAGAGGGGTCATACGGGGTCACG
>NW_011162669.1:0-785 GCF_000146605.3 Meleagris gallopavo | reverse complement strand
TTTTTTTACAGAGAGCACTTTCAGTGCTAGTTTAGATGATCTTGGAGATCTTTTCCAACCTTAATTATTCTACGATTCTGATTTCTTTGACGGCAATAAGCATGCCACAAGAAGTAAAGGATGTGAATGCTGTTATCTCCCATCACTTTGCTACACTGAGATATAGATCTCTGAATGCTAACTGATGATGTCTCACTAATTTTAGAGTGCAGCAAATATTACTGGGTATCCAAAAATCTCACTTCATCTCTTCTGATGAGTAACAGCAACCCAGATCAGCAAACATATCAGCAAGAGTGATAAAGATGGACTATCGAAGTGATAGAGCCTACCTTCTCACATTTCTACTAGGTACGATGAAATTTAACAGTATTTTTCACATAATTGTGCCACAAATATCTCATACCTAATTATGATCTACTAAAACTACTTATAGGTCTTTCTGTCATCTCCAGGGAACAATGATCATCATCTACTACACCACATGCAAAGGCTTACATTTTTGTCACCTAGGGAAAAAAAAAAAAAAAAGACTTAAAATTCTGCAATAGTTAACTTGAGAAGTTACTGTGGAAGTATCACCAAAACAGAAACAACTGCTATCTACAACTTTCTCCTTTTTTTTAAACCAAAGTTGATAAACAGTAAATACCATAGCTGGCTCTAAAGATGAATCATTTACAGTGCTACTTGTAACTGTGACAGCTGAAAGTCTATTGATTACACCACTCTGACTGCAAATGCCAAAGACATTTTTCTTTGGGATGCTGGTATACTTTGCTGCT
>NW_011162668.1:2820-4835 GCF_000146605.3 Meleagris gallopavo | reverse complement strand
GCATCCCAGCCTCCTTGGGCAACCTGTTCCAGTGTGTCACCACCCAGTTTACTTCTCCTGTACATTATCCTTTGAAGTTAGTTGTTCACAAATGCAAATACTACCAAAAAGCGGTGCCATGCAAGACATGGTTGTGAAGTGAGGGACATTTTTCTCTGGTAAGACAGAAGCCTAATGATCAAATTTTTCTTTTAGTTGAATATCTGATTACAGCTCTATATATTCCATTTGAAATTTTCCAGGTATTTATGTTCATTGAAACCGAAGTCACAAACATGAAAACAAATGATGATTTTCTCACCAATCTTGAAACCATTTCTCAAGTTCCTTTATCAAAACTAAAAGCAAGGGCTGCATATTTTTTTGCTGTTTACAGGTCTGTGTTTAGGCAGTATATCCGAAGCTATACAATTATTTGGCATAACTTGAGTTAGCACTGGACTACACCCTGAGCTTTCAGCTCAAGACACTGCCAGTTGCGTACCAATGTGTGGTTGCTGATGAGCAGTGGGTGCACACATGGGGCTGGGTCGGGTTGCTGGTCATGGAAGAGCCATTGGCACGATGGTATGGAGCAGGAGGTGCCTGCATTATGGGCTGTACTGGTGGCACATGTGTTGGACAAGCCTGCTCTAAAGCCTGGCTGTTTTCATAATCTTATTCAAACAGAAATAAGGTATTTTTCTCACAGTCATTGTTTACGTAGAAATAAATGCCACTTTGGATGTGTGCAGCTTCCAGGATAACAACATCCCACTGTATCTGGTTCACCATTATCAATGTCAAGTAGATATGTTAAAGCCAACAGGAAGGCTTCATTGGAGTTAATCAAGATTGACACGCAGCAGTCCAGAGTAGATTTGTCACATCCTGCAGAACATTTGCAGAAATGCAAAATACGATTTATCAATTTTAAAATACAGTTTCACAATTTACAGGAGGCATTATTTTAATCTAGTAAAGAAAACGATATAATAACATATCTATTATAACAATCATTTCTCTCTTTTGTATGGAATACATGAAATGTTATTATATTTGCATTCTATCACAGCTCACTTTACCTAAAACTGAGGAAAAAAAAAATGGAAAAAATGATTTAAAATATAACCCATACACTGCAGTCAAATACTTATTTTCAACACTCTTTTTTTTCCTGTCAAAAATAGCACTCATATTGCTACAAATCTAACAGTTACTACAGTTAATACAATGGCCACATTTAGTCTGGTGTATAGAAGACTGTTTCTCCCATGTCCGTGATCTGTTTTCAAAGTGAATAGATTCATTTGGATCAAAGTCTCCCTGGGGGTAAATGCCTAAATGCATTCAACCTTCGCAAAAGTTGAAAACATCAATACCTTCATAAAGCCACTTTGATTTATATTGACTAAGATTGTGCAGCTAATTCACATACATTGTTTACTTCACAGAGCTTTTAACATGGTATTTGATTTATAGAAGTAGTGATTCAATTTCTACAAAGAAGTGCAGAATAAGACCTCCCCTAGATTCTTTCATTAGTTCAAAAATGCTGAAAGTCAAAAGAAGCCTATGATTGCAGTACAAAAATTGCTCAATAAATTCTCATGTGCACTACATTTTTTACTTGCTTAGTAGCAGGTAATAGCAATGTAGATCTGTCAGGTAAGGGGCAGTCAATTATCTAAGCATGTCATTAATGTGACTGCAACAAAACCATTGATTTGTATCTCAGCAAAAAGCATCTCTGAAATGTTTTTCTCTTGTTCAGTTCTGCACATAATAATAAAAATTAGGAAACTTGCAAATAAAAAATTCTGAAGGCTTTTTTCTTTTTTTGGAAGGTTTTTATTTATTATTTTTTAATATGCTTTTTCTATTTGGAAACTGTAACTGTGACCCTCAGCAGGAAGCAATCAAGGCACACTGGTAAACCCACATAAATAACATACCAAATCCCATAGAAATAATTGCAGGGCTTACATTTGGTATGAGTTTAGAATGTTTGTTTGATGCTACACCAAATGCAGGCT
>NW_011162668.1:0-571 GCF_000146605.3 Meleagris gallopavo | reverse complement strand
ATAATCTCTAAATGGGAGAGATATGGATTTGAAGGGTAGACTATTCGGAGGGTAAAGAATTGGTTGGAAGGTTGTAGCCAGAGGGATGTGATCAAAGAATCTGTGTCGAGGTTGAGGCGGGTAAGGAGCGGTGTCTGACAGTGTCTGTCTGGAGTCTGGTACTCTTAACATCTTTAAAAACTACATCAATGATGGATTGAGTGCATCTGTCACAGATTTGCTGATGACACCAAACTAAATAATGCAGTTGATTCAGCAAAAGGAAGGGATGCCATCCAGAAGGGTCTTGATAAACTTGAAGTGTGAACCTGATGAGGTACAACACAGAAAAGTGCAAGGTTCGGCACTTGGGTCAAAGTAATCCCAGATATGTATACAGACTGGGAGAAGAACTCCATGAAAGTAACCCTGCTGAGAAGGACTTAGGGGTCATGGTAGATGAAAAATTAAACATGAGGCAGCAGTGTTTGCTTGCAGCCATAGTATTGGGTTGCAACCGAAGAGAAGTGGCGAGTTGAGTGATGGAGGTGATTGTCCCTCTCTCCTCTGCCCTTGTGAGGCCCCATCTGGA
>NW_011162667.1:0-654 GCF_000146605.3 Meleagris gallopavo | reverse complement strand
GGGATGGGATGTGGGGACACCCAGTGAAGGAGGTGATGCTGGGGATGGGATGTGGGGACACCCAGTGAAGGAGGTGATGCTGGGATGGGATGTGGGGGCACCCAGCAGCAGGTGGGTGCAAAGCGGAGGGCGGCGGGGCGGTGTGTGAGGGAGGGGGTGAGCCCTGGGGATGGGTGGGATGCCCTCAGTGGGGTGGGAGCCTGCTGAGCAGGTTCTCCCTGCACACCTCCCTGTAGGCGTTGCGGAGCAGCACGTAGGGGAAGCAGCTCTCCAGCATGTCCACCGTCAGGAAGGACGACTCCGCCACAATCTGGAGAGGTAAGGGATGTGATGTTAACAGCTTCCTCCCTCCCCTCGTGCCTCAGTTTCTCCTTTTGCCCCAAGCAGGGAGAGCTGGGTGCTCCCTCCCCGGATGCCTCCGAGCCCGAGCTACAGATTGAAACATTTGCATTTAAATTGCTTTGCAGCGCAGGGCGATCGCTCCCTGAATACCAATCCAGGGCGGGGGGTGCACGGCCCCCACATCCAGCCCCCCAGACGGAGACAGGAGCGGGCTGAGGGCTCGGAACCCCAAAGCAGCTGCAGGCTGGGGGCTGCTGCATGCAAGCTGGGTGCAGCAGGAGCCCAGCGGCCCCTCAAGGACCCTCCAGAAGC
>NW_011162666.1:0-595 GCF_000146605.3 Meleagris gallopavo | reverse complement strand
AGGAGTAAGGAATGGGGTCAGGGTGACTCTAAACGTGGGGGGACCCTAAAGATGGGGGTGACCCCAAGAACAGGGATGGGGTGACCCCAAAAATAAGGTTGGAGTGGCCCCAAGAATAGGGATGGGGTGACCCCAAATATAAGGTGGGGGTGACCCCAAGAATAGGGATGGGGTGACCCCAGGGATGGGGTTGGGGTGACCCCAAGAATAGGGAAGAGCTGACCCCAAGAATGGGGATGAGGTGACCCCAAGAATAGGGAGAAGGTGACCCCAAGAATGGGGCCGAGGTGACCCCAAGAACAGGGAAGAGACAACCCCAGGAATAGGGTCGAGGTGACCCCAAGAATACGGATGGGGTGACCCCAAAAATAAGGTTGGGGTGACCCCAAGAATAGGGATGAGGTGACCCCAGGGATGGGGATGAGGTGACCCCAAGAATAGAGATGGGGTGACCCCAAGAATAGGGATGAGGTGACCCCAAGAATAGGGATGGGGTGACCCCAAAAATAAGGTTGGGTGACCCCAAGAATAGGGAGAAGGTGACCCCAAAAATAAGGTTGGGTGACCCCAAAAATAGGGAGAAGGTGACCCCAAA
>NW_011162665.1:0-521 GCF_000146605.3 Meleagris gallopavo | reverse complement strand
TTTTTTTTTCCCTATTTTTTTTTTCTCTGTTGTAGCTTCTGTTTCATTTGGATGAAGTCAGTGTGAGCCTGTGACAAGTGTACGTTCCTCTAAGCAATCCCTTTAGCCATCCCAATAATACTCTTGCTGCTAACGTTCCAGCCTGGCCATGGGCTGTGCAGATGGGAGGTGAAGGATTTGGACTGCAGATTTGCTTTGGGAACAGTGGTTGGCAGTGATTTTGCTTAAGAAGTTTCCATTCCATCTTATTGGAAAGGGAGAGGAGGACAATGGCTGCCCATTGCTGGGTGCCAGCAGGTAGAAGGGTCTGAGTAGACTGAGGGTCCAATTGTGGGCAGAGCTGGGGGTCAGCGTTGGGCTGAGTGACGGTCCAGGTCCTATCAAAGGTGTGAGCCATGGTGGTGCAGAGCACAGGTGCTCTGCATTGGTATGGAGTAGGAAGGGAAAAATGTAGCCTGCCTCAGTGGACTTGACCTTCCTTCATCGTTTTGGTGGTTTTTCTTTTTTTTTTTTTTTCTTTT
>NW_011162664.1:0-633 GCF_000146605.3 Meleagris gallopavo | reverse complement strand
GGGGGCGCGGGGGGCAACGGGGGACCCCAAAAAGGGGATGAGAGGGAGAGAGCGTGGCGAGAGGAGAGAGGGAAGATGGAGCGGCGGACAAAAGGACGCGTGGTGCAGCGGTGGTGTGAGGAGCAGGGGGGGAGGAGGAGGAGGGAGGGTCTGCGCGGCCCTGCAGACAGGAAAGGCGGCTTTGTGCAGGCAGACAGATGGGGATCCTGTGCCGTGCTGTGCAGAACGACCCCGTGGGGATGGGGAGCAGTGCGGTGCTCCGGCACAGCCACAGCACGGGGTGGGCAACGCACAGCCCAACTTCCAGAGCGCTGCACTGATTTACGCTCACTCTGATCTGATCCACCCTCCCCAATCTGATCCACCCTCCCCAGTCTGATCCACTTGCCCCAGTCTGATCCACCCTCCCCAATCTGATCCACTTGCCCCAATCTGATCCACTTGCCCCAATCTGATTCACCCACCCCAGTCTGATCCACTTGCCCCAATCTGATCCACCCTCCCCGATCTGATCCACCGTCCCCGATCTGATCCACCCTCCCCAGTCTGATCCACTGCTCCGCATCGCAGCCCCCATCATGAAACCCCAGGAGCTGAGCTCCCCCTCCTCCCCCAGCGCCCCCCATCCCCAGC
>NW_011162663.1:0-523 GCF_000146605.3 Meleagris gallopavo | reverse complement strand
GGCGGGGGAATAAAGGAAAAAAAAACAAAGAAGAAAAGATTCACAGTATAAATCTTCTTAAGAAATTCTGAGATATTTAACACCAATGATTTCTTTAAGAAAAACTTGTAAGGAAGAGAAACATAGTTACATCTGCAAAATAATGAGGGCATACTCTCTGTTTGGAAATTCATAATACAATAATAGTTCATGATCAATAAAATAAATTGTGATTACACACAATATCTGTGCCTTCTAGAATCTTTTCCTTTCCCTGGAAATCTTTAATATTTCCAGTAGCCTGAGGTGATATTATGTGAAAAGAGAATGTGACTTTACTGCAGACGGCAAAATATTCCTTTTGGCAGCATCAATTGGCCTTGCATACACTCAACTTGTGAGCATTTGTTCAGGGGCCTTTTTCTCAAATAAGGAACAAACTGCTCCAGCTGCAGGTCACTCAAAGCTAAAAAAAGAGATCCCAGGGACAAGGCAAGCCAGCAAGTTTATCAGCAGTTTAATTCCCCAAGAGGGCACAGGGGGC
>NW_011162662.1:0-533 GCF_000146605.3 Meleagris gallopavo | reverse complement strand
AAAAAAAAGGAAAAGGAAAAGGGAAAGGACCAGGGTATATTTTCTTTACAATAATTTTCAGAGTTTAGGGAGTGAAGGGTGCTTATTACAGTGCAGTTCTGCTGTTTGAGAAAGATTCAAACTGTACACCTAATTTATAGTGCATATAATGTGAAAAATTATATGCACGTCAGCTCCACTGTGTGTGAAATGTTAGGCAAACGGGAAAAAAATAATAAAATTGTTTCAGTGATACAGTTAAACTTCAAGTACAAGCATTTGGACATTTTCTGACGGATTCACGCTGTGGCTTGTCTAAGCTCCCCACAACCACTGAATTCTTAAATATGTTTACTTGGAAAGGTCAATAGCTGGTTATCCTGTAAACTTTTCTGTAGGCTAGATAATAACAAAGTATTAGTTTTTGTTCATCTTTAGTTGTCAGCCACTCACTAGGAGGTATCCAGTGTGCTCATTTTTTCTCAGATTGTAAATGAGAGGGATAAAAGTGGATCAGAGGCAAGCGGTTGACTGTTGTTTCTTCTCCTTCTTTT
>NW_011162661.1:0-594 GCF_000146605.3 Meleagris gallopavo | reverse complement strand
GGCTGTGGGATCGAGTTCTCAGCGATGCGGTGGGCCGCGAGAGCAACTGAAGAAACAAGTTACTTGCGAGCAACATTAATCG
The DNA here is from genome assembly GCF_000146605.3 of Meleagris gallopavo. Classification (NCBI taxonomy): domain Eukaryota; kingdom Metazoa; phylum Chordata; class Aves; order Galliformes; family Phasianidae; genus Meleagris; species Meleagris gallopavo. The sequence goes on along the minus strand of NW_011162661.1, from coordinate 512 downwards.
GGCAGCGTGGTGACTGGATCCTGCTGGAGCTGCTGCAGGAAGTGCTGCTGCAGGAGTTACTGCTGTCCTGTGAAGAACTGCTGACCTCCTTTTCCCTCAGTATTCTTCAGGCAGCGAAGAGCAATCCCTGCTGCGCATAGCATTCAACCCACTGTTGAGCCAGCTACTCTGACAAGAGAAATACCTGCCCTTGTTCCTTATAGCCGCTTCCATCTGTAGGTGTGGGACCTTGCACTGCGTTTTCTCGGTCCCCAAGGCAAAGGAGGATGCTAATACTAGGTGAATCCAGGGCATAGACCCTGGATGTCTTGAGATCTTGCCTTGAGAAGTTCTGCTTGGCCACTCCCATAATTTTTGGTAACGGAGGTCACATTTTAATTCATTATTAGGAGTTTTGGTTTCATAATAACTTCCTACAGGCAGTGGAGGTGCATCACAGGGCGAAGGGGAAGGGGCGAGGCCACCTCCCTGCAGCGAGGTATGGGTGCCTGTGAGCTGCACACACAGGTGTG
>NW_011162660.1:0-538 GCF_000146605.3 Meleagris gallopavo | reverse complement strand
AGAGAGAGAGAAATATATATATATATAGATGTAGAATTAAAGAACATCAGAACAGACATGTTTCTATAAGAATTTTGTGTCTCTTTTTCCTTAGAAACCATTTCTTAGTAACTAGGTCTCTGCTTTCTTGCTCATTCTAATAATTCTATTGAGGATCACTGGAATTCATCTGACAGTAGAGATTTTATTAATTTTCAAATGTCTTTCTTACATGCAGCAAAAAGCTGGGAGCTGTGCAGGGCATGTACAAGCAGTGAAGGTTAATTTATTAAGTGTGAGTATTATGATGTTCTCCGTAGAACAAGGACAGTTCCTGCAGAATGAATTTTTGTAACAAAATCTGAAAAGATCGTGGTGATTCTGTGTGATTCTGCCAAAGACTTATATTATTGCAAAAGGCACTTAAAATATTGTCATTCTTAATACACTTTAGGAACAGTTAAACAGATACAGTGACATTTATTGATAGAGAGTTCTAAAGCTTTTTGTGTACTTTATAATAAAGAAGCCTTTAGTACGCCTTCTTTTCTTTTCTTTT
>NW_011162659.1:0-523 GCF_000146605.3 Meleagris gallopavo | reverse complement strand
TCAGTAGTTGAAAAGTAGTGTTTCCAATAAAACTGCACGGTATCTGCATAGCTGGCAACATAAATAACTCCCCCAGACATTCAGGTTGGCGTGCATCTGCTCCAATCAAATGCTGTGGGCATTTTCAGTCATGTTCTCATGGACTTCAGGGTAAGATGAAGTATAACTTCAGCTTTTTTTCCCACAAGTGGTTAGTTTTCCCAGCACCACCCTAACAAAACCCTCCAGCACTGAGTACAATGGATTGTTAATCCTAAATTGATGCCTTTAGTAAAGAAATACTGGAATTGAAGTAAAGAAAATTTCAACACATCATTAAAAATATGTCACCTTCACTGTGGCATTGTAGGACAGTTGACGTGAATTCTTATGTTTGTGTCCATGGAAGGGAACTGTCATTTTCATTGCTAAAATATTTGTTCATTGGATGGAAATGATTACAAATGGAACAAAACAAAATATTTTGATTAAATACAGGGCTGGTCTTGTTTTGTTTTGTTTTGTTTTTTTTTTTCCAGTAAAT
>NW_011162658.1:1840-3896 GCF_000146605.3 Meleagris gallopavo | reverse complement strand
CCGCGCTGAGGTGAGGGGCTGAGGGGGGAACTGGGGGGACTGGGAGCACTGGTCTGCATTGAGGATGCTGGGAGGCACTGGTTTGCAGTGGGTGGAACTGGGGACACTGGGTGGCAGCGCAAGGCAGTGGGAGCACTGGTTTGTACTGGGGACACTGGGTGGCAGTGCATGGCACTGGGAGCACTGGTTTGTACTGGGGACACTGGGTGGCAGTGCACGGCACTGGGAGCACTGGTTTGTACTGGGGACACTGGGTGGCAGTGCATGGCACTGGGAGCACTGGTTTGTACTGGGTGGCAGTGCACGGCACTGGGAGCACTGGTTTGTACTGGGTGGCAGTGCATGGCACTGGGAGCACTGGTTTGTACTGGGGACACTGGGTGGCACTGAGTGGAACTGAGGACACTGCTTTCCACTGGCTGGCACTGGTTTGCACTGGGAGCACTGGTTTGCACTGGTTCCTACTGGGGACACTGGGTGGCAGTGCTGCGGGCACTGGGAGACTCTGGTTTGCACTGGTTTGCACTGGTTTGCACTGGGAGGTACTGGGAGCACTGGTTTGCATTAAGGATATTGGGAGGCACTGGTTTGTACTGGGTGGCACTGCATGGAACTGGGGACACTGGTTGGCAGTGCAAGGCACTGGGAGCACTGGTTTGTACTGGGTGGTAGTGGGAGGCAGTGGGGACACTGGGTGGCAGTGAGGGGCACTGGGAACAGTGGTTTGTACTGGTTTTCACTGGGGACACTGGGCAACAGGGTGAGACACTGGTTTGGCACTGGTTTGCACTGGGTGGAATTGGGAGCACTGGTTTGGCACTGGTTCCCACTGAGGACACTGGGTGGCAGTATGGGGGGCACTGGTTTGTACTGGGAGCACTGGGAGCACTGGTTCCCCCCAGTTCTCACTGGTTTGCACTATTTTGCACTGGTGTACACTGGTTTATACTGGTGTGAATAGTGCCATACTGGTTCCCATACTGGTGTGCACTGGTTTATTTGTTCTGGTGCACATTGGTTTCTACTCGCACCCACTGGCTCTCACTGGTTTGTACTGGTTCTCACTGGTTTATACTGGTTCTTAGGGGTTCATACTGGTTCTCACAAGTTCATACTGGTTCTTGCTGGTTCACACTGGTCCCCATGGGTCTATACTGGTGCACACTGGTTTACTGACACCGCTGGCTCTCGCTGCTTCCTGGGGGGCTGCGCAGCAGCATGTGGTGCTCTGTACTGGGTCATACTGGGTCATACTGGGACATACTGGGTCATACTGGGACGTATTTGCTCTTACTGGCTCTTACTGGCTCATACTGGTTCATACTGGTTCACACTGGCTCATACTGATTCATACTGGTTCTTTCCAGCTCTTACTGGCTCTTACTGGTCCATACTGCCTTTTACTGGTCCATCCTGGCTCATACTGGCTCATACTGGTTCATACTGGTTCACACTGGCGCATACTGTTTCATACATGCTCTTACTGGCTCATACTGGTCTATACTGGCTCATACTGGCTCATTCATACTGGCTTGTACTGGCTTGTATTGATACTTAGTGCTTTTTTTTCTGGCTTATACTGGCTCTTAGTGGTTCATACTGGCTCATACTGGTCTGTACTGGTTCGTACTGGCTCATACTGGTCTGTACTGGTCCATACTGCCTCATACTGGTCCATCCTGGTCCGTACTGGCTCATATTGGTCTGTACTGGTCTGTACTTGCTCATACTGGTCTGTACTGGATTGTACTGGCTCATACTGGTCCGTACCGGTCTGTACTGGCTCATACTGGTCCATACTGGCTCATACTGGTCCATACCGGTCCATACTGGCTCATACTGGTCCGTACTGGCTCATATTGGTCTGTACTGGTCTGTACTTGCTCATACTGGTCTGCACTGGTTTGTACTGGCTCATACTGGTCCGTACCGGTCTGTACTGGCTCATACTGGTCCGTACTGGCTGATACTGGTCCGTACCGGTCCATACTGGCTGATACTGGTCCGTCCTGGTCCCGCAGCCCCGCAGGATGCGGCCGGGCCCGAAGCCGCTCTG
>NW_011162658.1:0-529 GCF_000146605.3 Meleagris gallopavo | reverse complement strand
GGGCCATGGTGATGCGGTGATACGGTGCCATGGTGATACGGGGGTGTGGTGCTGCAGTGCCGAGGTGCCGGGGTGGTTGATATGGTGCCATGCTGCTATGATGCCATGGTGCCATGCTGTTCTGGTGCCATGGTGTTTTGGTGCCACAATGCCACGCCGTTCTGGTGCCATGGTGTTCTGGTGCCATGGTGCCATGGTGTTTTGGTGCCATGGTGCCATGGTGTTTTGGTGCCACGATGCCACGCCGTTCTGGTGCCATGCTGCTATGATGCCATGGTGCCATGGTGTTTTGGTGCCATGCTGTTCTGGTGCCATGGTGTTCTGGTGCCATGGTGTTCTGGTGCCATGGTGTTTTGGTGCCATGGTGCCATGGTGTTCTGGTGCCATGGTGTTCTGGTGCCACGCCGTTCTGGTGCCATGGTGCCACGATGCCACGCCGTTCTGGTGCCACGCCGCTCGGTGGTGCCACGCAGGCTGCTGCCCAGGAACGCGTGCTCGTGTGAGGCAGAGCCGGGGCTGCCGCTGCCGC
>NW_011162657.1:0-570 GCF_000146605.3 Meleagris gallopavo | reverse complement strand
GGCGCTGACCGGGGAGCACCGGCGAGGCTGGGGGAGGGTCTACGGGCTGCTGATGCGAGGTGAGGGGGCGGGACTTCCGGTTGGGGACGGAACTTCCGGTTGGTGGTGCGGCTTCCGGTTGGAAGAACCTAACGGGGTTAGACTGAACCTATGGGGGGGACTTCCTGTTTTTGACTTCCGTGGGATGGGATTTTGTGGGCGGGATTTCCTGTTATGAGCGTTTGAAAGGAGAGATTTCCTGTTGTGGGGCATTATGGGTTAGGATTTCGTCTTTTGGCTTGTGACGGTGCTTCCTGCTTTGAGGGCGGGACTTCCTGTCTCTTGCTATCCCACAGTCAGCATTTCCTGTCTCAAGCCATGCTGAGGGCAGGACTTCCTGCTGCGGATTGTTTGGGGGTGGGATTTTCTCTCCCTTGCTTTACAGGCGGGACTTCCTGTCCATCAGAGCACTGAGAGGCGGGATTTCCTGTTGCAGACCGTCTGAACCGCGCCTCCATTGGCCGCATCCAGCGCAGTCTGCTGGCACTGGCGCTGGACGCCCCGGTGATGGCCGACGTTATGGGGCAGAGC
>NW_011162656.1:0-571 GCF_000146605.3 Meleagris gallopavo | reverse complement strand
CTAGAATTTCTAGCTTCCCCCTCCCCAAATCTGTCAGCTTTAATTGTTTTCAGTATTCTATAAACAAATGACTAGTCATACAGAGAAGAATCAACACCTTAAAATATGTTTACTTGAAAATTAGAAAAACTCCTGTTAAAATAAATCTTAACCCAATCCAGAATTCAAATTGAAGGAACTAAAAAGAACTAAAAATAACACATATTACTTGTAATTGTCTAACAGTGTTATCTTAAAGAAACAGATGACACTATGTTAATTTAAATTTACAATGGTCTTGGTGTTCAGAATCTGCAAAGGCCTGTGTTTCTTTATTTGCATTCCAGGACAAAGTGTTATGAATAAACAGCAATTGAAAAAATCACCATTCATTTCTGTCGGCATTGCAGTTACAATAATGCTGGGAATCAATGCATCTTCCTTCCAAGCCACAAGCGCATTTTTGAACAGCAGGCAAAGAACCTCCCCAGTAAGTCTGTATTTCGTTGGTCCTTCCAATCCACCAGCTCAGCGGCAACCCATCTAAAAGATAGGAAAATATCAGTTCCCAGGTTTATATACTACTCCTCCC
>NW_011162655.1:0-527 GCF_000146605.3 Meleagris gallopavo | reverse complement strand
TTTAACACGTGTTCTGTTTATTTTTTAATTTTAATTTATTTATTTGCTTGTTTATTTATTGTAGTAGTTGGACATTTATATCTGCTTAATCCAAGCAAAGGAATAGTAAGTTTTTTGCCTTCGTGGTTACACAGGGTAACTTTCTGAGTCTTAGCAACAGGTCTGGTTTTATTTCGTGTGACAGAATGCAATAATTATCCTACATTCTATTTTCTGTGGATATCAGAATCCTTTCTGTAGAAGGTAGCTGTAAGTCAGTATTGTTTAACTTCACCATTACATAAGGCTGTGCAGGTAAGTCTGTGCAGTGCCTTATCACTGTCCTGATAACACTTCAGAGTTATTGGCTATCACTGAAACCGATCAGAATTCACATCTGGTCTACAGTATAAAAGCAGAAAACATCAAGAACCGAAGTCTGCAGTGGGTAAGAAGGATGTGTAAACTTCTGGTAGCTAGTGATATATATGTATTTCCCACAAAATCGTTAAATCATTTCACCTTTTATAAAAAGATTCTGTTGGTTT
>NW_011162654.1:0-571 GCF_000146605.3 Meleagris gallopavo | reverse complement strand
TGTTCCCCAGTGTCTCCAATGTCCCCCATGTCCCCATCCCCAATCTCCCCATTGTCCCCAATGTCCCCACCCCATGTCGCCAAACCCCAATGTCCCCAGTTCCCGTTGTCCCCAATCCTCGTTGTCCCCAATGTCCCCGTATCACCGAACCCCAATGTCCCCAATCCCCATTGTCCCCAATGTCCCCATATCACCAAACCTCAATGTCCCCAATCCCCATTGTTCCCAATGTCCCCATATCACCAAACCCCAATGTCCCCAATCCCCATTGTCCCCATTGTCCCCAACTCCATTATCCCCAGTTCCCAGTGTCCCCACTGTCCCCATGTCCCCACCCCAGTGTTCCCCAATGTCCCCATTGTCCCCAGTGCCCCCATGTCCCAAACCCCACTGTCCCAAGTGTCCCCATTGTCCCCATGTCCCCACTCCAGTGTCCCCAATGTCCCCATCCCCAATGTCCCCACTCCCGTGTCCCAATGTCCTCATGTCCCCAACCCCAGTGTCCCCATATCCCCACTCCAGTGTCCCATGTCCCCACTCGTGTCCCCACTGTCCCCATGTCCCCACCCCC
>NW_011162653.1:0-528 GCF_000146605.3 Meleagris gallopavo | reverse complement strand
TGTGTTTTTTTTGTTTGTTTTTGTTATTTTCTGTTTATTTAATACATTACTTTGGTTTATATCACATTCAGTTTACTGCATATTTATATAATCACCTCCTAGCAAATAAAATTTCAGGTGAAATAGATTACTGCTGGAGTCAGCAAAGATACATTAGAAAAAGAAACACTGACATATGCACTCTAGTGCATCCATATTTATTAGGGGCAATGGAACAATAAAGTCAAGGAAAGTGCAACCATCAGCAGAAATGCACGTGTTGCTGTTGCTGATGAAATGCATTTCAGAAGCCATATAAATTGGATATATTTCTCAGCTACAGTTCAGCTTGATTGTAGTTATTTTTTTTTTTAAACTAGACAATTCACATGAAGAGATAATGTATAGATAAAATATATACATACATACAAAATAAATATTGCTTTTGATCAACATTCATTTTTACACATCTTCTCTCTAAACCAGGAAAATATATAGCACTTTTGATGTCACTTCCTTCAGAAGGGGATAAAATATGTATATATAATA
>NW_011162652.1:0-532 GCF_000146605.3 Meleagris gallopavo | reverse complement strand
TTTTTTTTTAAGGGTAGAAAGGTACTAGTTTAACATGGATACTGATTAAGTAAATTAAGGTGCTGTTTAGCACGTGCCACAACTGTCTCCTACAGGTAACTACCTCACCTTTCCCCCACGTCCCAGCAGCCAGAGCATCAGTGCCCTGCTAAAATGCACCTCATGGGTCATCACAGTGCATGAAAATGGCTTTATTATCAAATTTGCCATACAAGAAAGCAAAAAATACATAAACTGCTTAAAAGGTAAAGGCCCTTTCTGAATTTTACTGCTCCAGTCCCTAAATTAGCCAGAATTAAATACTGCAGAAACTAGGATGTGTAAATGCATGACCTATTCAGATTCTGGTTTAGGGTTCACCTGTGAAGTATTTTCTTACATTCAGTTTAAAAGGGTAGGGAATAGGGCTGATAGGATCACAGAATCATAGAATGGTTTGGGTAGGAAGGGACCTTTAAGATCACTGAGTTCCAACTTCCTGCTATAGGCAGGGACACCTCCCTGTAGACCAGGTTGCTCACAGCCCCATCCA
>NW_011162651.1:0-708 GCF_000146605.3 Meleagris gallopavo | reverse complement strand
GCCCCCCCCCAGCCCCTCTGGAGCTCAGGACACCGCATGGGGACGATGCTCCGAGGCCACCTGAGGTTCGGTGCTGCCCGAGGAGCATCCCAGTGCCCAGGGAGGTGGAAGGCTGTGATACGTGGGGAGGCGTGGGTGGGGTGGGGTGGGGTGGGGTGGGGGTTGGGGTGCTGAGTGGGGGGGGGAGGGTTTGGGGGCCATCCCCACCGCCGTTGGCGTTGTCCCTATCGCTGTCGGTTCGTTACGTAGCACTTTAATGGTTTGTCTGTGTTCCCCCCAAGGGAGAGGGGATGCTGTGATGCTCTGAGCGTGTGGGGACATCGTGTCCCCTTCGCCGTCACCCTGCGGCCTCGGGAACACTGGGGACAAGAGGGGCTGTGCCCACGTGGGGACCCCGTGTCCCCTTTGACATCACCCTGCGGCCTCGGGGACACTGGGGACAAGAGGGGCTGTGCCATGTGGGGCACTGTGTTCCCTTCCCCATCCCCCTGTGCCATTTGGGTCATGGGGGACAAGAGGGGCTCTGCCCACGTGGGGACCCCATGTCCCCTCCCCATCACCCTGCACCTTTGGGGACATGGGGGACAAGAGGGGCTCTGCCCACGTGGGAGCCCCACGTCTCCATTTCCATCAGCCTCCTCCCTTGGGGGATATGGGGGGCAAGAAGGGCTCTGCCTATATGGGAACCCCGTCTCCCCATCGCCCTTG
>NW_011162650.1:0-580 GCF_000146605.3 Meleagris gallopavo | reverse complement strand
TTTTTCAAAATGAGTAGTCAGCTACTGGAAAAGAGCTGGAAGTTTTTCTGTGTTTTATCACCATGTTTTGCCTCTCCACTGGAAAATATCCTGTTCTTCTTGGAGAGGTATGGGATTTGAAGGATGGACTGTTCAATGGATTAGAAATTGGTTGGCTGGTTGCAGCCGAAGTGTTGTGATCAATGGCTCTGTGTCAGGGTGGAGGCTGGTCACAAATGGTGTTCCTCAGGGGTTGGTCTTGGGATCAGTGCTCTTCAGCATCTTCATCAGTAACACAGACGATGGCATTGAGTGCATCCTTAGCAAGTTTGCACAGCTGAGCAGTGCAGTCAATACTCTGGAGGGAAGGAAAATCATACAGAGAGACCTGGACAGGCTGTAGAAGTGGGCCCATGTGAACATAATGAGGTTCAACAAGCCCAAGTGCAAGGTGCTGTACTTGGGCTGGGGGAATCTTATGTATTTATACAAATTGGGGGAAGAACTTCTTGAGAGCAGCCCTGTGAGAAGGACTTAGGGGTCCCGGTAGAAAAAAAGCTGGACGTGAGCCAACAGTGTGTGCTTGCAGCCCAGAAGGCCA
>NW_011162649.1:0-577 GCF_000146605.3 Meleagris gallopavo | reverse complement strand
TGTTTATGTTTTTGCATCTTAGAAAGACAGAGCTACAAAAAGCTGTTTCATACACCTTGTTTGAGGCAGCTAACTTTGTTCAGAGTCCTCTGGGACTCCACACAGAAGACTTATCTTCATATGTAGGCATGCAAACTTGATGTCTAATGTGACATGGGGGAAAAAAAACAAACGCTGCCAGTACTGGGCAATTGTTACAGAACAGAGCTGTGAGCCTTGCCCGTGATTCTGAGTGGTTTCCATCACTTCACTGAAATGATTGACAAAGACTAAAGAATTTGTAGGAAATAGGATGAAAAAAGGGATGCATAGATTTCTTATAGATTTGCTACTGAAATTCCTCAGCAGTAGTGCCTTTTGTTTTCTCTTGCAGTCAGTTGGACATGAATAAGTTCTTACATTAAAGTCCCTCATTGCTTACATTCTCTTTCATACAATAATTAGCTGTTAGAAAAATTATTTCTTATATGTGTTTGCCTGTGGTTATTCGGGCAATATACTTTCATCTGTGTGTGGACAGCAGAGTTGAATAACAGCGAAAGTCTTTAAGGTAGTGGAAAAATGCTTCTTATATCTT
>NW_011162648.1:0-531 GCF_000146605.3 Meleagris gallopavo | reverse complement strand
CTGGAGGACCCCAACCCACCATGGAAGACCCCCAACTCTTGGAGGACCTCAAACCCACCGTGGAGGACCCCCAATTCTTGGAGGACCCCCAACCCACCATGGAGGACCCCCAACTCTTGGAGGACCTCCAACCCCTGGAGGACCCCAACCCACCATGGAGGACCCCAAATCCATATCAGAAGACCCCCAACCCACCAACAGAACACCAGGAAGCCGCCATCTTCTCCCTCCGCCATGTTTGACGCCCCAGCCCACCAATGGAGGACCCCAAACCCATGTCAGAAGACCCTCAACCCCCAAAGAGAACACCAGGAGGCCGCCATCTTCTCCCTCCGCCATGTTTGACGCCCCAGCCTACCAACAGAACACCAGGAGGCCGCCATCTTCTCCCTCCGCCATGTTTGACACCGCAACCCGCAAACATAACACCAGGAGGCCGCCATCTTGTCCCTCCGCCACGTTTCGACTCCCCAACCCACCAACAGCAGGCCGCGCCGGAAGCCGCCATCTCGAACCCGCCGCCATCTTCGC
>NW_011162647.1:0-882 GCF_000146605.3 Meleagris gallopavo | reverse complement strand
TGCCCCACAGAGCCCCGTCCCATACATGGTGGGGCTGCCCCACAGAGCCCTGTCCCATACATGTGGGGCTGCCCCACAGAGCCCTGTCCCAAAGATGTGGGGCTGCCCATAGATCCCTGCCCCATACATGTGGGGCTGCCCCACAGAGCTCTGCCCCATAGATGTGGGGCTTGCCCCATAGAGCTCTGCCCCATAGCACCATGTTCCATATATGTGGGGCTGCCCCATAGATCCCTGCCCCACAGACGTAGAACTGCCCCGTAAAGCTTTGCCCCACAGATGTGGGGCTGCCCCATAGAGCCCTGCCCCATGAATACGGAGCTGCCCCATAGAGCTCTGCCCTATACCACTGGGCAGCCCCATAGATCCCCCCCCCATAGATGTGGGGCTGCCCAAAGATCCCTGCCCCGTAGCACTGTGCCCCATAGATGTGGGGCTGCCCCATAGATTACTGCCCCATAGATATAGGACTGTCCAACAGAACTTTGCCCCATAGGTGTGGGGCTGCCCCACAGACCCCTCTGCCCTATAGCACCATGTTCCATACATGTGGGGCTGCCCCACAGATCCCCGCCCCATAGCCGTGGGGCCGCCCCCGCCCCCTCCCCGCTCCTTTGGGGCGCCTCCCCCAGCCCACAACCCCGCGTCCGCCGCCCCACATTTCCCGCCCCACACTCACTTCCGTCCGCGCCTCTCCGCTCCGCTTCCTGCTTCCGGTGGAGGGGGAACTTCCGGTGGAGGCACTTCCGACTCGCCGCGCAATGGGAAAATCGGGCGAGAGCGCCCCCGTGCGGCGTGGCCCCGGATTCCTCCAAGCACCCAAAAAACCCCAAATCCCACAAAACCCCAAACCGGGCGCCGCTGAGTCCGACCGACCGCGAA
>NW_011162646.1:0-671 GCF_000146605.3 Meleagris gallopavo | reverse complement strand
GGGGGTCCCGCTCTTCATCCTTTGGGGGTCCCCCCTCTACGGCCTTCGGGGGTCCCTGCTCTTTATCCTTTGGGCATCCCACTCTTTGCCCGTGGTGTCCCCCACTCTTCACCCTGTGGGGGTCCCCACTTTTCACCCTTCAGGAGTCCCCACTCTTCACCCTTCGGGGGTCCCAAGTCTTTCTTTGCTCCGCGGGGGTCCCACTCTTCACCTTTCGGGGGTCCCCAATCTCCGCCCTAAAGGAGTCCCCCCTCTTCACCCTTTAGGGGTCCCTGCTCTTCACCCTTTGGGCATCCCAGTCTTTGCCCCACAGAGGTCCCACTCCTTGCCCTGGCGAGATCCCACTCTTCACCCTTTGGGATCCCCACTCTTTACCCCATGGGGGTCCCATTCTTCGCCCTTCGGGGGTCTCTTTCCCCTATGGGAGTCCCCACTCTTCACCCTTTGGGATCCCCACTCCTCACCCCATGGGGGTCCCCACTCTTCGCACCGCGCTTCGCCGGTCCCAGGCCTGCTGGTGTCGGTGTTATTTTTTTTTTTTTATTAACGTAGGTATTAATTAATTAATTAACGTAAACGCTTTGCCGCAGCTCTCGCTGCTCGATAGGCTCTAGGGAAGAATAAAGGATTTATTTTTATCTAGAGCTGCCCCGTTTGCTTCCTGAGGGGGG
>NW_011162645.1:0-662 GCF_000146605.3 Meleagris gallopavo | reverse complement strand
GTTGAATTCATTCTGACATTTACTTGCAGTGTTGATAACAGGAAGTTTTTTTCTTTCTTTTTTTAATTCAAAATGGAAAAGTAGCTATTAAAAAACAAGCTTTTTAAAATCAAAAAGCTGCCTTACTATCTTGGCAAAAAAAAAAAAACAAAAAAACCCATGTAGCAATACCAGTGTGGAGGGCATAAGAAAATGCTTATCATTTCAGCATTATTTTTTTTTAAATTATATAATCTAGTGACTATGCAAATCTTAAAAAAAAATCATGGTCACAGATTGTTGGAGTTCACAGTATACTCAGGAAGAGTATCATCATGTTCTTGCTATTTTTATAATGCCTCCGCAGGCACCTGCTTGTGACAACTGTTGAAAAATGGACACTGGACCAGAGGAGCCTTTGATCTGGCACAATATGGCTGTTCTTTTGTGGTTGGTTTGTTTTTTTTTTCCCATTTAAAGTATTGTTAATAGAAGCCAGGCAGAAATTCTAGTTGTCGCATATACCAATTCCTGATATTTACAGACAAGAGATTGAGTAACACTAAAAAAAAAAGAATATGGAAATTGTACAGAAAATATTCTAAAGTAACAGTTGTCAATGAATTTCTTGCTCCTCAGTCATTTTAGTTGTTGCTGTATCAATTTATCACTTTTTTTTTTTT
>NW_011162644.1:0-650 GCF_000146605.3 Meleagris gallopavo | reverse complement strand
GCCGCAGCCGGGCACGGGGCGGTGACGTGGGGATGTGAACTTTTCTACCTCGCGCTGCTCGATGTAGTAAACATGCCCGATGTTGAAAATTTACTGTGAGTCACACTTACAAAGACTTTAAAAGTGGAGGAGTCTCGGTTCAGATTATAGCTCTCTCTGTGCAGAGGTCAAGAACTCGGTAATACCGCGGTGCAGGCCAAAACAAACTCTATATGATCTACTACTGGTTTCCTTTTAAGTTCCCTTTTTGCTCAGCGTGGACTTCCTTTTATTCCACTCCAACTTACATTAATCCCGTTGTAGAAACGTTCCCCCCTTCCTCTCCTTTCTCTTTAAAAGAATCTCCTAATGAAAATAAGTTATATTTAGCTTCTCCTTTGTGGCCGTTTGGAGGGCCAACGATTCCGACCGGAGTCAATGCAGGCACGTCCCCAGGGACCCGCTTCCCTTCTCCCAACCCAAGCCTCATTCGAAGCAGAGACGTTGCCTAGGGCCGCTATCTCCACGTCCATAACGAGCAGCGCCGACGCGTGAACGGGGCCGAGGGACGTCCCGCACTCCGTCACGCGTCGGAAGCGACGTGCTCCATCCTTCGGCGATGCTCCCGGTTTCCCTCCGCAGCCCACGGCGTGCCCGAAGGCTGCGCGGCC
>NW_011162643.1:0-614 GCF_000146605.3 Meleagris gallopavo | reverse complement strand
TATGGGGAAGGAGTTGGTGGCCGTGTCCGTGGGGATGGGGTCAATAATGGCTGTGAGGGATGGGGTCAGTGACGGTCATGGGGTTGGTGGTGGCTATGGGAGGGGGATGGGCTCGGTGGTGGCCATGGGGAAGGAGTTGGTGGTGGCATGTCCACTGGGATGGGGTCAGTGATGGCCGTGGGAATGGGGTCAGTGATGGTCATGGGGTTGGTGGTGGCCATGGCGATGGGATGGGATGGGATGGGGTCAGTGGTGGCCATGGCGATGGGGTCGGTGATGGCTGTGGGGTTGGTGGTGGCCACGGCCATGGAATGGGGTCGGTGGTGGCTGAGAGGATGGGTTTGGCAATGGCCCAGAACACGAAGGAGCCACCGAGCTCTGGAGGATTCCGGAGGTCCAGAGGGAGCGGGAGAACCTTCGGACCCCCCTCTCCATGTGGGGGGAGGTTATGGGGGTGTGCTAAGGCCACGTGCCCCCCCAGGAACCGCTGATGGAGGAGTACAGCATCGCCACGCAGGTGTGGAAGCTGAGCTCCTGCGACATGTGTGAGTTGGCCCGCAACAGCGTCCTCATGAGCGGCTTCTCCCATAAGGTACCACAACCCCCCCCACCCC
>NW_011162642.1:0-547 GCF_000146605.3 Meleagris gallopavo | reverse complement strand
TGAGAAAAAAAAACAAAACAAAACAACAACAACCATGAAAAGAACAAAGAAGTTTAAAAGCAATCTCCAGTTCTTAACTTGCTCTCTGCATGAGTTTTTCCTCTAGGCTAAAAGTTATTCAAGTTTCACATTTTAGCACAATGAAATATGCTACTGAATTCCAGCCATCACCAGAAGGACTACAAATGCCCATGGCAGGAACCACAGAAGATACAGAACTATACTAGAAGAGGAGAGGAATATCTCTTTGCCATAGTTCCTTCACTCGCTTTAACTGAACCCTTACACAGTAAGGATCGTTAACGAGGAGCTCTTATCAAGCAGTGATAACCAGAAGAGCATTTCTGGCGTGTTTTAACTGAAGAACGGCTGGGAACCGAGCCGAGAAGTTTGACTGTAAGGAATAGCATACCTTTCGTTGAAGTTTAACGCCGTATTACTGTTGCGCTCTTCATCTGTAAAGCAAGAGCGTCAGTTCAGCGCCGCAGGGCGTGCCGGAGCGCGGCGCTGTGCCGGAGCACGGCTCACGGCGCCCCTTCCCGCCCGT
>NW_011162641.1:0-672 GCF_000146605.3 Meleagris gallopavo | reverse complement strand
ATGAATTCAGGTGTGGTCTCTATATTTGATATAAATGTGTCTTTTATTCACTTTTACTTCCAGGACTTGTTTGGAGTCCAAACTGCACATGTAAACGTTCCCCTTTTTTTCCTCTTCTTTTTTTCCTTCTTTTTTTTTTGCATAAAGAAACATGTCCATTTTAGTCCAGAGGCTCTTGCTTTATTCGAATGACGGAGGGTGCACGAGATGTCCTTCTGAGTTCTCGTCTCAGTACGTATTCACTGAATTGGGAAGAGTCCACTCCACCTCCACACGAGCCAACAATCTCAAATCCTCTTTGCTGTAACCTCTCAAGGACCTGAAAAAAGAGGAAACATACACCAAGGTTTAAGTAATGAGCAGACTGTCTGTATCTTCTAAAGACTAAAAAACCAACCACAACTGCAAAGATCTGTGCCTGTATTCAGACCAGTGGTACAAACTAGAAAGCTTTAATGATGGAACTAAATCATTCTCTCCAGTCACCTACTTTCCACCATCTTCACAGCCTGAGCGTTGCTTCCAATGGGAGGGGAAGGAAGGGAAGGGGAAAAGAGATGAGGGGAGAGGAGGAGAGGATAAGGGAATAGAAAAGTGAAGAGAGAAGGGAAGGTTAGGCAAGGAAAGGAGAGGAGAGGAGAGCAAAGGGAAGGAGAGGAGAGGAGAGGAGAG
>NW_011162640.1:0-674 GCF_000146605.3 Meleagris gallopavo | reverse complement strand
TTAGTTTTTGCTGTGGCTGCAGAGAACAATTTTGTACTTTGCAGACTGCACACCTGAACAACTGTATTTGTGGTTTTGTTATTATTTTTTGTGCTCCCAGAAAAAAGTAACCTCACAGTAGCCAAAGAATTGTTCTCTTATTCTCTACTGGGGAATCTATCATTAACTTATACTTCTCATTCAACGTTTAGATAGAATCTACATCAAACTGATCAAACATGTACTTTCTACTTTCATTGCCTTAAACAAGATATTTGTGACAGCCAAGCATTCTAACTTCCAGTGGTAGAGAATGATAGGTGAATTAGTCATTGCATCTTCCATCTGTATATCCCGCATCATCTTTTTTTCTTCCAGATTATTATCATTATTATTATTATCATTATTTATAACAGAAGCGGAATAATGATTTTGTGCTTCTATCTTTCCTTTGCCCTGAGCAATGAAGTAAACAGACTCCTTTACATAAGAAAACAGGAATACTTCACTAGAACAATTTATTTTGGTTGTGAAGTATACTTTCACTAAATAAAATCAAACCAAACCAAACCAAAACAACAACAACAACAAAAAAAGTCACTCTCAAAAAAAACAAGCCTCCCTCCTCCAGCCCCTCCAACCCCCCAAAAAACCCCAACAACAATAACAAAAAACACACTCACACACACACAAAA
>NW_011162638.1:0-620 GCF_000146605.3 Meleagris gallopavo | reverse complement strand
TCACGGCACCGCGCAAAGCCCGGCCGGGCCGGCTCGCGCACAGCACGTTGCGGCGCTTTGCGACGGGTGGCTGGCGCGGAGAGATGACGTCAGCGCAAGGCGGAGCGCCCTGAGGTGCGCGGAGCTGCCGCCTGCTGGCCGGCGTCGGTCAGCGTCAGGCGGTCACGCTTCAAATAGAGGTATCTCCCTTCTAAACTGAGCCATTCCTTTCAGGAGGATCGGAACGTGGCAGACCTGTATGCAAAACGTGCCAAAAACAGGTAGTACGAAGTTTTAAAGTGATGAGAGGCCTTGGCTTGCTGGAATTGTGCTGGCTCCGTGCAACAGAGAACTCTGCTTAGTTCATCATGCGGCATCAGCTGGGTACTTCTCCCCATGCCTGGCTCTGTTTCTGAGGCTGAAGAGTCCTGAATGGGGATCCTTGCTCATCATCTACCCCTCCCTTCTGTGATCTATGAATGTCTCCCATCTCACAGAATGGCCAGGAGAATGGAAGGGACATCAAGGATCATGAATCTCCAACCCCCCTGCCACAGGCAGGGCCACCAACCTCCCCAGTTAATACTAGACCAGGCTGCCCAGGGCCCCATCCAACCTGCCCTTGAACACCTCCAGGGATG
>NW_011162637.1:0-715 GCF_000146605.3 Meleagris gallopavo | reverse complement strand
GGCTGCAGTCCTGGCTGAGAGCACAGTGCCTGCTAAGCCCCACTGCACAGCTATGGCTGGAAATGACTCTGTGACATGTTTTTACACTGGAAGTATATCAGTTCTTGCAGTGTTATTCAAACAAAAAAGAGAAGAAAAAAAAGACAATTATGTATACAGATTAATGTTTACTTTTTTTTTCCCTCCACATCTGGAATGACTTTTGCTAGTGTGTTTTCTATTATGTGTTATACATAACACCGTTTAGTGCAGTTTATTGACCAGCTCTGCTACAAACTAACTGAGTGATGCACAGCCCCATGCCTTGGCTCAATTGATCCGGGCGATCGCTGCTCACACCTCCAAGTGCTTGCTGATACAGTTGGTACAATAGACTCAATAAGCGCTAAAAGGACAGTTTGAGCCTTAAATCTTAATTTGTTCCTTCAAAATATTTCATGCATACTACGGCTTCTAGTGCCTTGGGTCAATTTGGTCATCTTCCTATGAACCTACATCGATTTTTTCTCCTCCAGCAAATCAAGTAAATTTCAGTAGCAAATAAATTGTCCTATTCTCTTCTCTAACTAAACCAAACCTCCTACAAATGTTTTCCCAGAAGACTTGGATGCTCTCATGTAATTACCACCCTGTCTGCATGCACAAATGAGTGATATCTGGAACAGTTTGCTGAAAATATGCCATGTTTGAAGTGTGAAACTGTACCAAAGGAAAA
>NW_011162636.1:0-544 GCF_000146605.3 Meleagris gallopavo | reverse complement strand
CCTGCGGCGGGGCTGCAGATGCCCTGCTCCACAGAGCTTTGGGTTTGTGACTTACGTTCGGTACTGCTCTGATGGGAATGGCATCCACGGATGGGCACCTTCCTTGCTGCAGCACGAGCCCCAGACGGAGCAGTGCTCCTCAAGGGGGGCTACTGATGGGCTCAGCGGGATGCTGCTTGGGGCTTGGGCAACAGAGCCAACACAGACTTCATGTAGATGGAAAGAGGGGTATTTGCTGAAAAACCTGCTGAGCATGAGGGCTGAGCACGCTTTGGGCACAGCATAACTACCAGGCAATCACTCAGTTAGCACAGCCATGGAGCCTGCAAGATCCTATGCCCAGCCTCAGTTGTCTCCCCAAAGGGATTTCCAGCCATTTTAGGGCTCTCCGTTGCTGCTTGAGCCCAGAGCAGGAGCTCTTGGCTTGGTGCTGGCGTCCAATCCTCCAGTTGTGTCTTAGGGGAGATAAATGGGACACGGCTGAGTCGGGAGGTAAAAACTCTGGGCAGAGACTTTTATTTTATTTTATTTTATTTTATTTTAT
>NW_011162635.1:0-682 GCF_000146605.3 Meleagris gallopavo | reverse complement strand
GGAAAAGGAAAAGGAAAAATAAAACCAAAAATGGGAGACGAAGGAAATCCTAAAGAAGGGTCAGCGTCAGGAACAGGACCAGGGGTCAGGGGTCAGGCTTCGGGTCCAGAGTCAGGGTTAGGGGTCAAAGGTCAAAGGTCAGGCCCCCCACCTGCTTGCACATGGGCTCGGGGGTTGGCTTAGAGTCAAGGTCAGGTTTAGGGTCAGGTTTAGAGTCAGGGTTCAGGGTCAGGATCAAGGCCAGGGGCCAAAGGTCAGGGGGTCTCAGGTCAGAGGTCAAAGGTCAGGAGTCAGGGGTCACAGCCCACCTGCTTGCCCACAGGCTTGGGGTTGATTTAGGCTCAGGTTAGGTCAGGGTTGGGATCAACATTAGGGTCAGCTTCCAGGATCAGGGGTCAGGGTTAGGGTCAAGGTCAGGGGTCAAATGTCAAAGGTCAGGGCCCACCTGCTTGCCCATGGGCTCGGGGTTGGTGACGGTGGTGCTGAAGAAGCCGTCCCACTCCAGGCGGCCATAGAGGCCGGCCCAGTGGTTGTGGCGATTCCCGGTGTGGGGCAAACACCACGGGATCAACGTGTTGAACTGCCGGTCTGCGGGGTCACAGGGTTTGCCTGGGGGCAACGGGGGCAGTAAATAAAGGGCGGGGTTGGGGGCAGCAGATTGGGGTCTGGGGGGTGATGGGGG
>NW_011162634.1:0-792 GCF_000146605.3 Meleagris gallopavo | reverse complement strand
ACCATATCCTGGGCTGCATCCAAAGCAGTGTGGCCAGCAGGGCGAGGGGGAGATCTGCCCCTCTGCTCTGAGCTGTGAGACCTCACCAGGAGTGCTGTGTCCAGATGGGGAGTGCCACTCCTATAAGGACAGGCTGAGAGGGCTGGGGCTGTGCATCATGGAGAAGAGAAGGCTCCAGGGAGACCTGAGAGCAGCTTGTCAGTATCTAAAGGGGAGCTGCAGGAAAGAAGGGGACAGACTTTAGCAGGGTCTGTGGTGATAGAACAAGGGGAAATGGTTTCAAGCTCAAAGAGGGGAGAATTTGATTGGACATACAGAAAAATCTTTTTTAAGATAAGGGTGGTGAGGCACTGGAACAGGTTGCCCAGAGTGGTCGTGGATGCCCAGTCCTTGGAGACATTTGAGGTCAGGCTGGATGGAGCTCTGAGCAACCTGATTGAGCTGTAGATTTCCCAGCTCATTGCAGGGGAGTTGGTCTAGATGACCTTTAAAGTCCCTTCCAGCACAAATGATTCTATGAAAGGCTGAGAGACCTGAGACTGTTCAGCCTGGAGAGGAGGATACTGAGGGGTATCTTACTAACACTTAAAAATATCTAAAGGGTGGGTGGGAGTCAGTTGGATGGGGCCAGGCTCTTTTCAGAATATCCAATGACAGAACAAAGGGCAATGGTGCAGTCTGGAACATAGGAAGTTCCACCTGAACATGAGGGAAAATAATATTTCCTGTGAGGATGACAGTATGTAGGACAAGAGGGAATGGTTTTAAACTGAGACAGGGGAGGTTTAGGTT
>NW_011162633.1:0-580 GCF_000146605.3 Meleagris gallopavo | reverse complement strand
TGGGCACAGGTTTGGGGATGGGGGTGGGTTTGGGGTAGGGTTGGGGATGGAGTGGGATGGGATGAGATAGGATGGGGATGGGATGGGCACAGGTTTGGGGGTGGGGATTGGGATGGAATACAGATGGAATGGGGATGGGATGAGATGGGATGGGGATAGGATGGGCACAGATTTGGGGATGGGATGGGATGGGATGGGCACAGGTTTAGGGATGGAGATGGGGGTGGGAGGGGATGGGCAGAGGTTTAGGGATGAGATGGAGATTGAGATGGGATGGAATGGGGCACAGATTTGGGGATGGGATTGGATAGGATGGAATGGAATGAGTTGGGATGGGAACAGGTTTGGGGATGGGATGGGATGGGCACAGGTTTGGGCATGGAGGATGGGGATAGGGACAGGATGGGGACAGGTTTGGGGACGGGGATGGGATGAGGATGGGCACAGGTTTGGGGATGGAATGGAATGAGTTGGGATGGACACAGGCTTGGGCACGGGGATGGGGATGGGGATGGGGATAGGGATAGGATGGGGACAGGTTTGGGGATGGGATGGGATGGGATGGGATGGGATGGGACGG
>NW_011162632.1:0-566 GCF_000146605.3 Meleagris gallopavo | reverse complement strand
CTTCTAATTATAATTTTTATACAAACAAACACTTTTTGAAGGTTAGAAATATATTACAAGATAGGCTTGGTATTTGAAGATCCTTTGGGAAGACTTCACTGTTCAATTCTTAAAAATAAGGACATAAGAAAAAGGTAGGCAGTAAGTGACAAAATGGAGTGTAAGGACTGAAAAGCTGTCACTCATTGCATAAATAGCAAAATATTCATGCAGGGTGATGGGCATACATTGAGATTCATGCTTAGTCTTTTTCACAGTCATTAACTTCTGTTATATATATAGTTGAGGTTAACTATAAAAGGTGGAAGTGAATAAAATTATATTGTTTAAGGATTATAAGAATGATAAAGTTTCTATTTTTCACTTTTCTCCATACCTGTGGAAAAAAAAAGTCAGGGAAGTTTTGCATGACATAGATGTTATTCTTTCATCAACCTGTACCAGCATGTAAATCACAGTCACTGAAATTACCTTGAACAGTCTCAATCTTACTAGCCAAATAGTTTATCTTATTTCCTGCACAAATTCCCCCATCCTGTACTAGATCTTGCTTTTAATTTTTTTTT
>NW_011162631.1:0-544 GCF_000146605.3 Meleagris gallopavo | reverse complement strand
GGAAAAAAAAGATGGATTTTTTTTATATATCTAAATAAGAAAAAATCTCAAGTTATACTCTCTTAAATGAAATAGAGTAGTTAAAGAAAAAATGTTCACAGGGCTTTAACTACCCAAATTATCCAAAAGCATTAAAAGCATATTTGATAATTAAATCAGTTCATATTTTTAAATTTAGGACAAGTTATTTGCACCTATTTTCAATTTAATCATTTTCCTAATTTCAGAACTTTAGATTCAACCTAATTTAATGTTGGTTTCCATATTGTATTTTGCCAAGGATATCAAATCAGAAACAATCAAGCAGAACTCCTCTGCAAACATTTCTGGTCTAGCGGACTATATCTACAAAAGTAAAACTTTATGAGATTTATTATTTGAATGAAATGTGGTTGATAAACTAGTATAAAACTCAGTATGTAGCTAAAAGGCTCTTATAGCATAACATCTAACTGTCACCACTCAGTAACTGCAATTATAAATTATTGTAACTTCTACCATCAACAATGTAAGATTAAGCGTGAGGGCTGCTCCAAAAGTAATG
>NW_011162630.1:0-553 GCF_000146605.3 Meleagris gallopavo | reverse complement strand
TTTTTTTTAATTGCTTCCAGGGAACAGGATCAGGACAAACAGCACGCTCACCACCCGTTTATCCTCCACAAGCTCCTTTTCACCCTATTCCTTCCACCTGGAAGGATGCCCTGTCACAAAGAGAGACAGAGCAAGCAAAACAAAGTGCCAGCTAACCTGAGAGCAGCCTGCACTGCCCATGCTACCAGGGCAGAGGATGCACAGCAGGCTCCCTCGCACTCCCTGCAGCAGCCAGGAAGCATTAGTGAGGGCAACCTGACATCTCAGAGACCTAAATGAGTCCAACAGAAAGGGGTGCTGCCTGCAGCTGCCCCAGGAGAGGCATAGCAGCACACAGCATCCACCTCAGAGTCAGCACTGCAAAGCTTCTCTAGTTCACAGATATTAGAGGAACTTGGACAGGGAGAAAAAAACAGAATACAATATGCTCTTTGAGCCCAATTCTTCTGAACTGACTTCACAGGCCCAAAGCAGGATTTCTGGCATTTTATCTTCCTTAAATAGACAGTGGGATGTAGCTTGGC
The DNA here is from genome assembly GCF_000146605.3 of Meleagris gallopavo. Taxonomy (NCBI): domain Eukaryota; kingdom Metazoa; phylum Chordata; class Aves; order Galliformes; family Phasianidae; genus Meleagris; species Meleagris gallopavo. The sequence continues at coordinate 29 of NW_011162630.1, read as the reverse complement.
CCCAAATTCATACTTAATTAAAAAAAAAA
>NW_011162629.1:0-646 GCF_000146605.3 Meleagris gallopavo | reverse complement strand
GTGGAGTCTCCTTCTCTGGAGATATTCAAGTCTCGCCTGGACGCCTACCTGTGCGACCTGGTGTAGGGAACCTGCTTTGGCAGGGGGGGTGGTCTCGATGATCTCTGGAGGTCCCTTCCAACCCCTACAATTCTGTGATTCTGTGATTCCGTGATATTTGAAGATGATTTAGGCATGGTGACATTATGATCAAGAGAGATCAATGCAGTGGTTAGCACTAGAGTTCATGGAGAGGGAAGGGTGGGAAGATGAGAAACAGCAAGTGTTTCTGCAGCAGGAAAAGAGAAGCCAAGTAGGAAGGGGCCCTGTCTGCCTGTATTATCTCATTCAGTGTTGAGTTTCAGCATCAGACATGTCATGATTCAGTACTGGCAAATATATTTTGTTTGATCTGTGTTTTCCTTCTGTCAGTCTCTTGCTCACTTTCTCACTGCTGAGTGTATCTCTGCTTTTTTTTGTTAGTTGTTACTACATTCCAGATTGCTTAACAGCCTTGGAGTAACTTCTAATTTTTATTTTTATTTTTGAAATCCAAGGAATGTATACATTGCTTAAAAATAGAACTACAAACAACTCTTCTCACACAAAGTCTTTGTTTAAGCACAGTTTTGTTTGGTTGTGGATTTTTTTTTTGGTTGTTTTTTTT
>NW_011162628.1:0-637 GCF_000146605.3 Meleagris gallopavo | reverse complement strand
CCGCGCCTTGTCGGCGGGAGGAGCTTCCCTCGGGTTGTGTTTGTGTGCATGAGGAAAAGCGGCCCCGAACGCAGGTTGGAAGCTGTGGAGGCTGCGGCCGGGAGCGGCTGCCCGGGCTATCAGGGGAGCGCGTTGCACTGCGCTCCATTGCCCTGTATTGCCATCCATTGCCCTGCATTGCCCCATGAGAAACACCGGCGTTGCACAGCGCGTTTCCAATGCCAACACTTCACATCTGCTCAGCGCTCCCTCCGTGAAACACATCGGTGACTGAGCTCTTCCTCGAGGTAGAAGCTGTGGAAATGTTACACAAAACTCCTTTTCCTTTTATGGGTTATATGGAAATTAACGTGAATGGGTTCTGGGTTAAAGAAAAACGTGTATTAAGATTACATATGAGGTACCAGTCCACACGCAGTCCCCTCACCGTTCAGTTTCCCGCCCCCGCTGAGGCGCAGCGCAGGAGCGGGGCGGCCCACACTGCCCAGCTCGGCAGCAGCGCGCGCAGCTGCGCTGTGGGTCAGAGGTCAGAGGTCGGGCCGGGCGGCACAGGGGCCGCGCGTGCAGTCGCCGCGTGCTGCTGACGCCTGGCCGGGGTGCTGGCGCCACCTGCCGGGAGCGCGGGGCCACGACAGCG
>NW_011162627.1:0-556 GCF_000146605.3 Meleagris gallopavo | reverse complement strand
GGCATCGTAATTAAATTTTATTTTATCCCACCGAGGCATGCAAAATATCGAGCAAAATACAAGTTTAAGTAATTTGTTTGTATTCTTATCTGCAGGAGTTGGAAATTAACAGCCCCGCTAGTTTACTGTTAAGCCTGGAGAGCGAGAGATTGCTTCGCAAACATTGCAGTTATTATGGCTGCAGTTGGTACTCTTTGTATAAATTATTGATCAGCCATCTTATTTTTCTTTCTGCTTAATGGATATTATAGCGCGGCCGTTTACACGCCGTGGTTAAGGTTGTGTCAGCACTTCCATTTGTAGCATCCCCCTCTTACCTCTTACCCGGAGTTCTCTCTAACCACCCGCTCCGGGCTGAAACTTTTCCAACAGGGCTCCGACTCCGAAAGATCCCTTTTACCTCTGCCCCATCTAAGAACAATTACAAAGTTTGGCTTTAAGCGACTCGAGGAGGAAAAACTGCATCTCGCAGGCTGTCAGCCCATATCTAAAAAAGAGCCCGGTGTGCATTTTTCCTCTTATTATTAAGGGCAGCAATCAGCGCCCGTACCGCTGC
>NW_011162626.1:0-552 GCF_000146605.3 Meleagris gallopavo | reverse complement strand
GACATGGGTATGGGGACATGGATTGGGGATATATGGATGAGGGAACATGGATATGGGGGCACGGGTATGGGGGGCATGGATGAGGGGATATGGATGGGGACATAGATAAGGGGGACATGGATATGGGAGCATGGATATGGGGTGCATCGATATGGGGGACATGGATATGGAAGGACAAGGATATGGGGATACAGAGGCATGGGTGGGGGGGACATAGATATGGGGGATATGGATGGGTGGACACGTATGTGGACATGGTTATGGAGAGACATAGATACGGAAACATGGATATGGAGGCATGGGTGGGGGAACATGGGTGGGGACACGGATATGGGGAACGGGGATATGGATGGGAGGATATGATCGAGGGACATGGATATGGGAGCGTGGGTATGGGGCACGTGGTTATGGGGGGCACATACTGGGGACATGGATATTGGGGATACTGATGGCAAGACATGGATATGGGGGATATTGATGGCAGGACATGGATATGGGGGCGTGGATATGGAGACATAAATGGGGGGCTGTGAATATGGGGGGAATGGAGCG
>NW_011162625.1:0-616 GCF_000146605.3 Meleagris gallopavo | reverse complement strand
GGTTTCCTTTTTTTGTTGTCTTCTTTCCGTTCCACTCTCAGTTAAATTTAAATGCGTGTGTTCACATTGTGAACACCCAATTCTGTGGGATTTTCAGAATACTGATGTGAATTTTGGGACAGTTTCCTCTCTTTTTGTCGTCTTCCTTCTGCTCCACTCTCAATCAAATTCGTTAAATTGCATTAAAAGCAATTAAAATGAAATTTTTATTCATATCGATGTGTTTTCACATTGCAAACACCTCCAATTTGTGGGATTTTCAGGAAATCTATATGAATTTTGGGGCAATTTCCTCTCTTTTTGTTGTCTTCCTTCTGCTCCACTCTCAATCAAATCCGAACCTACTAAAAGCAATTAGAATGAAATTTTCATCAATATCGATGTTTTTTCACATTGCAAACACCTTCAGTTTTCAGAAATTTCAGGAAATCGATCTGAATTTTGGGGCAGTTTCTTCTCTTTTTGTTTTCCTCCATCCATCCCAATCTCAATTAAATTCAAACACCTCAAGTGCCATTAAAATGAAATCACACAGGGTTGCCTGCGACGTCCGTCACCGTGGCACAATTTATTAGCAAAAAAATATAGATTTAATTTTGGGGAAATGGAAAAATGG
>NW_011162624.1:0-673 GCF_000146605.3 Meleagris gallopavo | reverse complement strand
AAAACAACCTTCTGCATTTGGCCTACAGGCATACATTTGTTCTTTTTTCTTGTTTTAAAGGACAAATAAAGGTTGACACACAACAGCATTTCCAGCCACTTCTGTATTTTTAATGCTGACATTCTTGGCCCAAGTGCTTTTAGTGTTCCCAGACAAGCCCATCTGAGAGAGTTTGTGTTAAAAAGATGCATAGATTGCCCTGAAGGTGTAATGCCTGATGTTCAGATATAATTTGTGCAGGAATACTGTGGTGGTTTTTTCCCCACTTTCTTTTAAATGTAGGGACTGTATTAGCACAGTTCTGTGAAATGCATGTGGGAAAGTGATTGTAAGGACCAGTAAACTGATTCTTAAATTTAAACTATATTTTGAAACTGAGTGGTGTGGGGAGGGACAAAAATGTTTCTCTGTTTTAATGCTCTGTCAGTAACTTTTACATGCCATATGCCCCAGTTCTTTACTTTACTATGTATATTCCTCCATGCTTTTTGAAACAGAGTTAGTAATATGGAGGAGTTTCCAAGCAGAAGAAATAGAAAATATCCCTTAATTCTACTTTATTAATTATAAGATTAAGTGTGCTATAATTTTTTTCATGAACTCAGATTTGTAGCAATTTAGAAAAAATTAAAATAGTAGTTGTTATAGACCTGAAAATCAATTTCTCTAGTAA
>NW_011162623.1:0-552 GCF_000146605.3 Meleagris gallopavo | reverse complement strand
TTGCTCTGCAGCAGGTGAGCTTTGGGCTGTGTTAGCAGTATAAGCTGGCAGTGCTATGCTGATGTTAGAAGAGCTCTGACAGATCGCTGCCCCCTCTGTTCCCCCTGCATCCACAGACACCCAAAACACGTTGGTAGGGTGTGTTCCTGCATGGCTTGGCCTCACAACGGCTGCTTCCTCGCAGGTGTTTTTGTTCTTTTTACTGTATAACACATAAATAGACTCTGCTTTTCTCTGTGACGTGGAAGCGGGGTCTGAACTCCCCGTCCTTACCCACTTGTGGGTGTCCTCCTGCACTGCTGTCACTCAGAAATGACAGTGTCTCATTGAAATCCAAACCTCACACTGCCTGCAAGGCAGATAAACACCGGGTGCCTGAAATGTGGTTTAAAACAACCAACTTCTTAAGCTGTTGAGTTATTTGTGCTAAAGGTTCTTAGGCTCACCGTGAGCCTTTTTTGTTGTTGTTGTTGTTGCAGCTGTTAATGATAATCCAGGTGAGAGAGATGATTTTGGAGGCTGTGCTGGGTGGGTGGGTGCTGGTGGTGCCCG
>NW_011162622.1:0-584 GCF_000146605.3 Meleagris gallopavo | reverse complement strand
CCCCAGCAGCACCGCCGCCGCCCTCCGCCCCGCTCCCCGCACCCGCAGCCATCGCCGCATCTCCGGGGTTGCGGGGAGCGCTCAGCGCGCATGCGCCGGGAAGGAACGGAGAGGAGTGCGCATGCGCCGGGAGGGAAACCGGGAAGTGCGCATGCGTCACCTGTCAGGCCGTGAGAAACGCGCGTGCGCCGAGTGGAAGGGGAAGTAGTGCGCATGCGCCGGATGTTAAACCGTGGCGAATGCGCATGCGTTTGGCAGACGGTAGACGAAGGCGCATGCGCGGTGCCGAAAGTGGGACGCGTGTGGACTAGTGCGCGTGCGCAGAATGGGAAGGAGCGAGCAGTGCGCATGCGTGGAGAGAACGGGAGCTTAACGCGCGCATGCGTAGAGAACGAGGTTTGATGTCACGTGAGGAAAGGGGCGGTGTCCGCGTGGAGCTCAGTGCGCATGCGTATAATGGGGGGGGATGCGCATGCGTGGAGCGTGGGAGGAGTTGGGCGTGATCACGTGATGGGAAGAGGCGGGTCAGCGCGCAGTCACGTGAGAGGAAGAGGCGGGGCTTCGGAGCGGTGAGGAGCGCGGGG
>NW_011162621.1:0-580 GCF_000146605.3 Meleagris gallopavo | reverse complement strand
GAGGGCTGCAGGTGAGCGGCGGCTGCGGGAGCGAAGGGATGGAATGGGCGCTGCTGCCCCGTGCTCGGGGAACGCGGAGATGAAGAAAAGTAACGTGTCCTGCGGCGACGCTTGTGTGCTTGGGGATGTAGTGTGCGGTGCTTTATCTCTGCAGCTCTCTCCTGGGTGATATCTGAGTGCCATATGAGGGAAGTGGAGTAATTAATATATCCTTTCCGCAGTCTCCTTTTATCTGTGCTGTGCATGTGTTGCTTCTGTTGGAATCATGGTTGGTTTGCATGTGATGGAGCAGTAACGTGCCCTGGTAATCCTTTGGATTGCTCACAGTTACATTGGGGTACTCGTTACAGTGAGTGGTGGCGATTGAATCATAGAATTGTTTGAGTTGAAAGGGACCCTTGAAGACTATCCAGTCCAATCCTTCTGCAAGGAACAGAAACACCCAAAGCTACATAAGGTGCTTAGAGCCCCTCCATCCTGACCTTGACTGTATCCAGGGATGGGGCATCCACAACCTCTCTGGTCAACCTGTGCCAGCACCTCTCCACCTGTATTAGTAAAAAAAAAAAAAAAAAAAACT
>NW_011162620.1:0-793 GCF_000146605.3 Meleagris gallopavo | reverse complement strand
TTTTTCTGAAACTTGTTAAAACATAATAGCTGAATGACCAATGATCTCTGCTTGATGAGGTTTTTATCTGCAAGTCATAGGTCACCTTTATTTTTGCTAGTGTTCTATCAGAGCAGTCCTTGTAAGAGTTTTATGGTATGGGTTGCTGATAGCCAGTTTGGCTAGGATGTGATTAGAATCAGTTGCAGCGTGACAGTTCACTAGGAACTGAAGCGTTAGTAATGCATCTGTATACTTCTATACTCTTAATGAAAAGTCTTCATTGAGGATAAAAATTCTGTTGTGTCACCTAATGTGAGAAAACAGCAAGTATCTGTCTGAAGGAAAAAAAGACAACCAACATAGAGTAGGCAAAGCTTGAAAATATTTAAGTGAAAATAAAAGCACTACTGATGCTGATAAGTTCAGGCATGCTTTGATGATCCGAAGTTCTGGATAGTGGACAGTTTTCACTTGAACATTCTTCCTTAAGGAGATATTTAAAATTCGGATTTGGACTTTTAGAATAGGTGTGAATTAGACGTTCACATCAAAGCCAGAAACAAATTCATTAATGCACTGTTCTACTGATAAGATAGAGAAGAATTCAGTCAGGACATTTGGAACACAGGAGGCTAAAAGATACTCAGTCTCATTGTTGCAAGATGACATAATCAGTTCATCCTATGCATCCTGGTTATAGGTCAGAAGTTACCTATTAAAACTCACACAAAAAATGTTTTACAAAGTAAAAATCACAGGTTTCAGAGAAAATACAGTGCTGCCTTTTTTTTCTTTTTTTTTTTCTGTACGT
>NW_011162619.1:0-635 GCF_000146605.3 Meleagris gallopavo | reverse complement strand
CTGAAGCTGAAACTGAAACTTTGCATGATACATAGGCAATTCAAAACAAAAAACAAAAAAAAACAAACAAGGCCCCCAAAAAGCATAAGAAAAATCAAAACTGAAAACACAAAGAAAAATAAAAGAGGAAAGGGCGTCTGGAAGTTGAAGAAGCAGTATGATCACAGGTTAAGCTCCAAGGCAGAGAAGCAGCTGAAACATAGATCTCAATATATCAAGTCCCATAATTAATAGCCTATAAAATAAGGTTTGGTTGAATGGTGTTCTGAACTTTGAGTTCATGGTTCCCTGGCCAGAGCAGAAATGTTTACCTCCCTGTATATCCAAAACACTGTCAGAACAGAGGATTTGTACACCTAGGTCTCAGTGGACTAGACTCCAAAATGGAAAGGGTGAAAACGCAGTTCTAGATGCACAGAAATTCTCATAGATATAGCTATTTATGCAGTGCACCTGAGCTTCTCTTGACAGAGCTGTCCCAATTTCTATAAATAATTCTCTAGCTAAAGGAGATTGATTCTGTGCTTAGGCTGTTCTTGCATATGATTTAATTTGGACCTTCTACTACTTGCAGTGTACAGCCCTACAGAAGTAGTGGTTATTCTGAGATGCCTTATTTATTCCCCCTTTCCCTT
>NW_011162618.1:0-708 GCF_000146605.3 Meleagris gallopavo | reverse complement strand
GGCTGGGGGGGTACTGGGGGGGACTGGGAAGGACTGGGAGGGAATTGGGTGCAGTGGGAGGAGTTACTGGGGGGCACTGGGAGGTACTGGGGAGGAACTGGGGGAACTGGGAGGGAATTGGGAGCAGTGAAAGGAGTTACTGGGGGATACTGGGAGGAAACTGGGAGGTATTGGGGTGGTACTGGGAAGGAACTGGGAGAACTGGGAGGGAATTGGGGACAGTGGGAGGAGTTACTGGGGGATACTGGAAGGAAACTGGGGAGAAACTGGGAGGTATTGGGGTGGTACTGGGAAGGAGCTGGGAGTACTGGGAGGGAATTGGGGGCACTGGGAGGAAACTGGGAGGTATTGGGGTGGTACTGGGAAGGAACTGGGAGTACTGGGAGGAAACTGGGAGGTATTGGGGTGGTACTGGGAAGGGACTGGATGATACTGGGGTGGTACTGGGATGGAACTGGGAGGCATTGGGGGATACTGGGATGGAACTGGAAAACAGTGGAAGGGAATGGGGGAACTGGGAGGGAACTGGGAGATACTGGGGGGGCTGCTGGGGTACTGGAAAGGCAGTGGGGGGGTACTGGGATGGAACTGGGAGGCGTTGGGGGGGTACTGGGAGGGAATAGGGAGCACTGGGAGAAGCTACTGGGGGCACTGGGAGGAAACTGGGAGGTACTGGGAGGGAATTTGGAGCGAGGAGAGAGAGAACTG
>NW_011162617.1:0-660 GCF_000146605.3 Meleagris gallopavo | reverse complement strand
CTGCAGAGCAGCCCCCACTGTTACCTCCTCCCGGATGAGTGTGAGCACGGCTGCCTTCTCAGAGGCACTCAGGCAGATGCTGTCCAGGGGGCTGTCGCTTTTGCTGCCACTGGTGATGGCTGTGGGGGGTTTGTCTGCCAGGCACAGCCCGGGATGGCCCTGCAGGGGAATCACCCAGCTGGGTGTTGTGATTTGCTCATCTTTTCTCCCTGGTTTCCACGTTTGGGGTCACCCCCTCACCATCCCCTGGGCTTGCACCCCAAAAAAGAGGCAGAGCGGGGGCTCACCTTGGGAGGGCAGACCCAGCTATGGGCTGAGCTGTGCTCCCATCCAACATCACTTTAATTTGCTCTGTGCTTGGCTTTGAAACAGCTAGGGCTGCACCGTGGGGGTGGGAGCCACACAGGGGCTGGGGGGTGTTGGGTCCCATGGGTGAATGTCCCCAGCAAAGTGCTCCTACACTGCATGGCTCACACAGCCTCTTCCTCCCTTCACTGTCTCCACAGAAGTGCAGCCCCTCGCAGCATCTCCTTGGAAACAGGCTGCGAGGCCATAAATAGCAAAGAGCTGGGAGAAGGCAGCCTGGTTCTGCAGTGTTTTGGAAACGAAAGCACTTCCCTCTCCTCTCCTCTCCTCTCCTCTCCTCTCCTCTCCTCTCCT
>NW_011162616.1:0-569 GCF_000146605.3 Meleagris gallopavo | reverse complement strand
TTTTTTTTTTTAATGACTACTAGCAGTTTAAGCTGCCGATTAGCAGTATTATTTAAGAGAAGGAAAATAGTGCATATTTAAACTGTTTCATTTTGTTTTTTAATACAACATGACTAAAATGACAGAATTTTTTGACACTCCCTAACACAACAGGAAGAGGCCAACCCAAATGTGATGTTTATGCATAGTTAGAGCAAAATACTCAACAGAGCCAACATTAATAAATGTATTAGATATGTAATCATACAGGGAATGCAAATTTCTTTGTCCCACATATATGAATGTGGTAGTCAGGACAGTGAAGTGAAGTACAAGATCCTCACTAAATGCTTCTGACAAATCAAGTCATGATTGTCTAGGTTAATCACACCACTGACTGCTCTTTACACAAAATCTAGGATGCTCTTTATTGTCTTAGCCTAAAAGGAATGACTTGCTGGGTATAATTTAAAACTGCTTTCCTGGATTACTGTAAATTTTTTTTAGTGCATGCCATTTTAGCTCTGTGGGGGAGCGCTCATACTCCAGCTGTTTGGTTAGGCATGCACAGCTGCATTATTGCTTTATAT
>NW_011162615.1:0-587 GCF_000146605.3 Meleagris gallopavo | reverse complement strand
GGGAGGGTGGAGGAGGGGTGGGGGGGGGGGTGGAATGCAGCAATGGGGACAAGAATCTGACATCCCTACGGTGGGGACGGGAAGCCAACGTCACTACGATGGGGGCAGGAATGAAGCAGCACCGCCTGGATGGGGACAGGTGACCAGTGATGGGGACAGGAAGGCAGTGGCGCCTCAGTGGGGACAGAAAGCTGACGTTGCCGTGATGGAAAGCGGCAGCGACACGGGGGACGGGCACCCAGCGGTGGGAACAGGAGCCCAGTGTCACTTTGGCGGGGACAGGAAAGCAGTGAGGGGGACAGGAATGCGATCTCGCCTCCGTGGGGACAGGAATCCAGCGGTGGGGACAGGAGCCCCATGTCCTTACGATGGGGACAGGCAGCTTGTCAGCAACGCACAGCGATGGGGACGGGAACGCGGCATCTGCACAGCGAGGACAGGTTGTCCCACAGTGATGGGGCCGGGCGCCAAATGTCGCCCCAGTGGGGCCAGGCAGCCGAGTGATGGGAGCCAGGAGGGCGTCCCCAACCCCGCGACCCTACGAGTGGCACAGGGTGGGGTTACACCCCCCTCCCTGCCCCCCCCCC
>NW_011162614.1:0-772 GCF_000146605.3 Meleagris gallopavo | reverse complement strand
ATTGATGATCCAACCCTTCTATTGTAGGCTGCCTGATGATATAAGTTTATAAGAGCATTATCGTGAGCTTGTATATTTGTTTGCAGCACACACCTGCTTTGTAAAATGAGAAAGTGTTATATGAACTTAAGGTTCATTTGCTATTATGATAACATACCATTTATTTAATCATTGCTGTCACTTAAATACACTTAAGTGTATATATGATTTAAAATTTTTTAGCTACCGCAATGCTCTTATTAAATGGTTTTCATTCATGTCCTTAGCCCTGCCCTGTAAACAATCTGATAAGATAGTTAACATTCCGTCCCTGCCCTGTAAACAATCTGATAAGATAGTTAACATTCCGTCTCCAAACAGTTTAAAAACTTTTCTTCCTCTGTTTTTTGAAACTGAATTGGCAGACTTGAATACCATACTACTTAATAAGACTTAATGAAAATAAGTCTCTAACAATATTGTCTACATATTACAAATGTTGGCTGTCTTGATGAAACTTTGAGTCCCATTGCAGATGGCCAGTAAGGAAAGAATTGTATCTGATACTGTTAAAAATTTTTCAGGCAAGCTCAGTAAAATTGCTATCAATCCAAATCAAACAGGTTGTTGTATTATTTCAAGACTTTTATCTTGACTATTCTACCTTTTATTTTTTTTCTTTTCCACCCAATTCTTCTCCCTTCCCCACTGGGAGAGAGGAGAGTGAGTGAAAGTTGTGTGGTGCCAAACTGCCTGCTGGGTTAATCACAACAAGGAAAGAGCATGTTGCAGT
>NW_011162613.1:0-561 GCF_000146605.3 Meleagris gallopavo | reverse complement strand
TCCTTCCTTCTTTCTTTCCTTCTTTCCTTCTTTCTTTCTTTCCTTCGATTTCAACAACTTCTTTTGGCCCAATCAGCGGAAAATGCTCTGAACTTTAACATCACTAGTTTGTATCTGAAATTCAGGCTTTGCTGTAAGATGTAAAGCTGAGGTGGTACCAGATAGATGTGGCACAGCTATGCTACTTTCTAAAGTAGAAACCTCAGAGAAGAAACCTCGTGTAGCTGAGAGAGCAAAAAGAAAGAATCATTTCAATCTTTGAACCTGTCTTCTCTTCACATCAATGCGAAGACTCCTCTAGGAAACTTTAAGACAACTGGGAGTTTTGCTGACAACTCTGAAGGATTCATGCACATGCTGTTTGAAACAATGCCAGAAAACTCTAAATGTGCTGCTTCTGGGGCACATTTTACTTCATTTTACTTACCTGCAAAAGCCTTTAACCTTAGTGTAGTATCACTAACATGACAACAGTTAACATTTCACCTTCTTAAAATGCCCAGCAATTGGGATTATTATTAACAAGCAAATTATTCCTTTTTTTTTCTCTCTCTCTCTCTA
>NW_011162612.1:0-763 GCF_000146605.3 Meleagris gallopavo | reverse complement strand
CGCTGCTGGCGGACCCCAAATTGCTGCCCCACCCCATGGCTGTGGCCGTCTTCGAGGTGAGCGACCCAGTGTGACCCCATGTGACCCCAGTGTGACCCCTGTATGACCCCAGTGTGTCCCCACTGTGACCCCAATGGTGACCCCAAGTGTTCTCAATGGTGACCCCAATGGTGACCCCAATGGTGACCCCAACGTATCCCCAGTGTGACCCCACTGCAGCCCCACTGTGTCCCAAATGTCACCCCAGTGCGACCCCCATGTGACCCCAGTGATGACCCCAGTGGTGACCCCAAGGTGTCCCCACTGTGACCCCAATGTGACCCCAAGTGTCCTCAATGGTGACCCCAATGGTGACCCCAACGTATCCCCAGTGTGACCCCACTGCAGCCCCACTGTGTCCCAAATGTCACCCCAGTGCAACCCCCATGTGACCCCAATGATGACCCCAGTGGTGACCCCAAGGTGTCCCCAGTGTGACCCCAGTGTGAGCCCTATATGTCCCCTATGTGACCCCAGGTGTCCCCAATGGTGACCCCAGTGTGACCCCGATGTGACCCCAGTGTGATCCGAATGTGGCCCCAGCGTGACCCCAGTAATGACCCCAATGGTGTCCCCAGTGTGACCCCTGTATGTCCCCCTTGTGACCCCAGTGTACCCCAACATGACCCCAATGGTGACCCCGAAGTGTCCCCAGTTTGACCCCGATGTGACCTCAGTGTGACCCCAGTGTGCCCCCCATCATTGATGCCCCCCCCACGATGCC
>NW_011162611.1:0-645 GCF_000146605.3 Meleagris gallopavo | reverse complement strand
ATGAAACTAGAATAAAAATATTTTATTTTAGTTTTTGAATTCCAGCAAAAAACATTATTTCAATATATTGAAATACAAAAAAAAGCTCTCATCCCAAAGAAAAATGAGAAAAACGGAAATTACTTTAAAACATTCTCACTTTGAAATTCCCCAAAGAGATATTATAAATTCAACGTGACTTTTTCAACGTGAATTTTTCAAATATTTCAGTTGCACCACTGCTTTCCAGAGAGAAAAAGTTTTAACTCAGTATTTTAATTCAAGACTTTCAACATCAATTATGTAAGAACAGAAACAGAACAGTCTGTTGAATGTTAGCACTGTCGTATGTGTAACATGATCGGGATTTCTAAATTAAGCTGGAAATACAAGGAATACACTCTTTGTCCTACGTATGCAAAATACTAACAAAGAAACAAGCTTCTGTACTTGAGATTTGATATCAGTCAGGGATCAGCATGCTGACAGTTGCTAATGACCTTAACTTGCAGCAAAGCAAGGTTCTAAGCTGCTTTTCAGATCACTAGTCTTTACCACAGATGACTTTTCCTGGAGGCTCCTGATAATTAGTTGTTCAAACCTATTCACAAAAAAAGTGGGAGCAAACATAGAAATATAATAAAATATGCTAAACATTGTACATCT
>NW_011162610.1:0-574 GCF_000146605.3 Meleagris gallopavo | reverse complement strand
GGGGGGTGCAGGTTCTCTTTCTCGGTCGATCACAGGCGGAAGGAAAACACAACAAGGGAAAAGCGCGCACAAAGTTTTTGCAGTGTCCGTACATGTATATATATTGTCTGGCTCTCCTTGGGTTGCTCATAGTAAGGGCACGTCCATCACAGGTGCAACAGTCAGAAAGACAGAAGTAAAGAAAGCACTGGGAATTGAGGGGCGTTTATTCTGCTCCCCAGCCCTATCTTCCAGCTCAGGGGGCTGAGTACCCCAAGGATAGCTGGTCTGACTGTTAAAGACAGAAGTAAAGAAGGCATTGAGAACTTCAACCTTTTCCTCCTCCTCGGTGGTGATGTTCCCCACCACATCGAATAAAGAAGGGAGATTCTCCTTGGCTCTCCTCTTGCTATTAATATGTTTGAACAAAAATTTTTTTAATCATCTCAAGCAATGGTGGCCAGATTAAGGTCTCGCTGGGCTTTTGACTGCCTAATTTTCTCCCTGCATGTCCGAACAACATCCTTGTACTCTTCCCGAGTTGCCTGTCCCTTCTTCCAAAGATGGCCAACTCCGGGCCTGCCCGGCCAATACG
>NW_011162609.1:0-565 GCF_000146605.3 Meleagris gallopavo | reverse complement strand
TTATTTTTATTTTTATTTTTAGAGAATCACTGTTATCTACAGAAATAAAAGTTATGCACACTGGATAAAGAAAATCTGTTGATATTTTTTTAATATACCTTAAGAAACAGAATATTTGAGAAGTAAGGAATTCTGTTTGTTTGTTTGTTTGTTTGTTTGTTTGTTTTTCCTGAAATTTACCATCTCTCTAAGCCCTAGAGGTGCTGCTCAGAGAGAACCAACATGCTTCACAGAAAACATCACATTTTTATACTTCCCAGTGTTAAAACTCAACACTCAGTAGCTTCCTCCCTCTGAATATGATGCTGTCATAGCTACAGAATACTAGTGAGTTGTGGATGTGGGAAGAGTTAATATTGATTTCTGAAGGAAATAAATAGCTATCTTACAAATATCAGGAGAGTGAAGCAACCTTCATTCTTCCTGTGACCCCACAGTGCCAGCTGTAAGGCTTTAGCAAACACAGGCTGTTATACGGCACTTGAGGAATGTTGAAACTAACTGCATTATTCTGATGAGGTTCATTTGTTCTTCCTTCCTTCCCTCCTTCCTTCCTTGCTTTTTT
>NW_011162608.1:0-849 GCF_000146605.3 Meleagris gallopavo | reverse complement strand
AATCACATTATTCTAATAATAAGGAATAGCAATACGTTTTATTTCTTCTCACTGATCATGTGACATGGTCAAATGAATTCAAACAATTTGTAATATTTTTTACTTAGCATAAAACCTCTAGTTCTAGCATTTCACCTGAATCTTCGTTTTCATTCTCTCTACTCTTCTCTTTACAAAAATAGATTTCTAAGTAGACACTTCTTAAAATGAAAATAATAATAATAAAAAAATTATGCAATGAAATAAAAAAATGGGGAAAAAAAGCCTCAGGATTTTCTATTTTACCTAGAACATTTGTGAATAAGAATGCTAATGCAGCTTTTAAAATATAAGAGCAGATGTCTTTCAACCCTCAAATCAAGGCTTATGAAGTGAAATATGAAATACCCATATAGAAATTCAGTGAATGTTGGCTAAATGTACACTGAAACAATACTGATGAGACCTTACCCTACTAAGTAAATGGACTTCTTGGACAATAACAGACAAATGGCCATCTCTTCTCTCTCTTTCACAGTATAAAAACAATATGTAAAGCAAAGTGTTATAAAACAAACAAACAATTTTTTATATAGTTATCATTATCAATTAGTCTGAATAAAGGCTTTGTTTTCTTAGTAATTTCATTTGTTTTCGATATACAATCACAAACAGCATTTATTCTCATTGGAAGAGAGTCCCTTCTATGAGAAATATGCGTATTATATATATTTCTGAGATGGTGGTTTTCTAGAATATATTATATTATAATATATATTTATTATAATCTATTGCCTCCTCCCTTCCTTCCTTCCTTCCTTCCTTCCTTCCTTCCTTCCTTCCTTCCTTCCTTCCTTCCTTCCTTCCTTT
>NW_011162607.1:2709-4168 GCF_000146605.3 Meleagris gallopavo | reverse complement strand
CCACGGGACCCCCCCACCAAGGATCCCCACCCTGGGACCCCTCCCCCATCCTCGGGTTATGGGGCAGAGGTCACTTATGGGGCAGAGGTTATGGGGCAGAGGCCCGTCATGGGGCACAGGTCTGTTATGGGGCAGCACTTGTGGGGTAGAGGTCACTTGTCAGGCAGAGGTCACTTGTGGGGCAGCACTTATGGGGCAGAGCCCTGTTATGGGGCACAGGTCTGTTATGGGGCACAGGTCACTTAATGGGGTAGACATCACTTATGGGGCAGAGATTATGGGGTAGAGGCCCATTATGGGGCATAGGTCTGTTATGGGGCAGAGGTCACTTAATGGGGCAGACGTCACTTGTGGGGCAGCACTTGTGGGGCAGAGGTCACTTGTGGGGCAGAGGTCACTTATGAAGCAGAGCCCCGTTATGGGGCAGAGATCACTTGTGGGGCAGAGGCCACTTGTGGGGCAGGGCTGCGCTCTCACCCGGCCCCCTATGGGTCCGCTCCATCCATATGTAACAGTCGCTCTGCGCCACCCCGGTCTGCGCGTCCAGGAACGGCAGCCGCGTGGAGCGCTCGGCGCAGAGCCGGGCGTTGTAGGAACGACAGTGCTCGATCGCGTCGCGATAGAAGTCCTCGCCGAGGCTGTGCGAATCAGTGGGGCACAGAGGGTGATGCGTGGGGCACGGTGGGGCACAACGGGGTGATGCGTGGGGTGGAGATGTGGGGCACAACGGGGTGTTGTGTGGGAGATGTGGGGCACAGTAGGGCACAGTGGGGCAGTGCTTGATGGCATCGCGATAGAAATCCTCACTGAGGCTGTGTGAATCAATGGGGCACAACGGGGTGATGTGTGGGGTGGAGATGTGGGGCACAACGGGGTGATGCACAATGGGGCACAGTGGGGCAGTGCTCAATCGCGTCGCGATAGAAGTCCTCGCCAAGGCTGTGCGAATCAGTGGGGCACAACGGGGTGATGTGTGGGGTGGAGATGTGGGGCACAATGGGGTGATGTGTGGAGATGTGGGGCACAGTGGGGCACAGTGGGGCACAGTGGGGCAGTGCTTGATGGCATCGCGATAGAAGTCCTCACTGAGGCTGTGTGAATCAGTGGGGCACAATGGGGTGATGCGTGGGGTGGAGATTTGGGGCACAGTGGGGTGATGTGTGGGGTGGAGATGTGGGGCGGTGATGTGGGGTGATGTAGGCTGATGTGTGGGGCACAATGAGGTGATGTGGGGCAATGATGTGGGGCAATGATGTGGGGCTGGGACCCAGAAGTTGTGCCCCAGACCCACAGATGGACCCCCAACAGAGGTGGACCCCAAAGACCCCCAACTCCCACCCCCCAGCCCCACATCTCCCATCCCACGGCCCCATAGCAGACACAGACCCCCAAATTCTGCCCCCCAACAGCCCCCAGACCCCCAGGTTTCACCCCACATCCATGGGGCGGACACTATGGG
>NW_011162607.1:0-692 GCF_000146605.3 Meleagris gallopavo | reverse complement strand
TTGTGGGGGGGCGACGCAGCCCAGGGACGGCGCGTGGCCGCTCCCGCTCCGTTCGCAGCGCCGGTTCCGGTTCCGGTTCCCATTGCCCGTTCCCGGGTCCCAGCCCGGTGCCGGTCCCGGTCCCGGTCCCGATTCCGCTCCTATTTCCCGGCCCCGCTCCCGGTCCCCATCCCGGTGCCGCTCATTTTGTGCCGTTCCCGGTTCCGATCCGGTACCGCCCCGGTGCCGCTCTCCTCCTATTTCCCGGTGCCGCTCCCGGCTCCCATCCCGTCCCCATTCATTCCCGGTCTCCCGGTGTCCCGGTGCCGTTCCCATCCCGGTCCCGGTGCCGTTCGTTCCCGGTTCCGCTCCCAATTTCCCGGTGCCAATTCCCGGTCCCGGTTCTCATTCCGGTGCCATTCATTCCCATTCCCGGTCCCCTGTGCCATTCATTCCCGGTTCCGGTCCCGCTTCCCATCCGTTCCCATTCATTCCCATTCACTGCCATTCCCGGTTCCGGTTCCCATTCCCGGTTCCGGTCCCGGTTCGGTTCGGTTCCCCCCGCCCCACTCACGCTTTCAGCGCTCCGTGCACGGCCGCGGCCATCCCCACCGCGCTGCTGCGTTCATTCCCCCCCACCCCACAGGGGGGAAAACCGAACCGGAACCGAACCGGAACCGAACCCGAACCGAACCCGGAGCGGAGGATCGGCG
>NW_011162606.1:0-571 GCF_000146605.3 Meleagris gallopavo | reverse complement strand
GTAAATTGATCTAGTTAACTCCATGACACTTTCCCCTAACAATCCGTATTGTTTGGTTATAAACACCTTGCCACAGAACCAGCACTGATTTTCCCACCTTCCTCACACACCTTCTCGCAAGCAGAACACAGTATTACATAAATGAGTTGACATTCATTCCCCAAATGGAACGGGCATCTCTCTATGTATTCGTCGTCCCCATTCATAAATTCATACAAAAATGTAAAGACAGACAGTCCGATAACAATCATCGTTATACTCTGCACTCACCCTCCAGCTATGTCAGGTCTCAAGTATTCAACACATTCGCTCGCAATCACACATAATGTTGGCTTTACACTTTACCAAACCAGAGCTCCGGACTCCTTTCGAGTGTTTTGATAGCAATTACTCAAATACACTGTACTGAACACTTACAACAGATGGTGATAATAATACAACCTATAACTCCCACGTTATCATTTGACAAGATACCCGCTGTTACCAATCACCTGAAGGAGAGCTATTGCTCTTTCCTCATGTCCAACTTACAGGGCCCCTTTGTAGGAACTTCCCCAAGGAGTCTCCCTAC
>NW_011162605.1:0-838 GCF_000146605.3 Meleagris gallopavo | reverse complement strand
TTTTTCTCTCCCCTGGGAAGGCTGGGGGGAAGTAGCCTGGGTAAACTTAAATGAAATCATAAAGGCAGCTCTGATTCAGTGGGCACAACTGAGAGATGCTGCCTGAATTGAAATGGGAGAGGACTGGCTCATCACTTCTAAGTGCCCACCTGTGGGAAGTGATGGCAGTAGCTTTTGTAAAGAACAAATTTAGCTAATGTTTTGTAACCTGAAAGAGTGTGTGCTGCTGCTTTCTCCTCTTTTGTTGGTGCTGTGAGAAGGAGCTCGACCTGCAGCTTCTGCCTGTGCATAGGGATCAGAATTGTTCCTTGTTGCTGTTCATTTTATTCTCCTCAGAAGAAATCTGAGTACGTATTGCTGAAACAACTTAGTGGATAAGGGCTTGCAGAGCTGCAGTGTTACTCATGGTTAGTTGTGGAAGGAAACTTCTTGAACCTTCGTCACTTATCTGTCTCTTCCCTATTCTTTCACCTTCCCCTTCTTCCCCGACTTCCTTCCTTTTTTGGTCTGTAAGGCTTTGGACCAAAAAAAGAGGAAATCCTAAGGTGGAAACAATGGAAGATCACCGCTTTTCTATTTGGTGTGAAAGCATGCGGCAGTGCTGGACAGAGTTCATTCCTTCAGCTGTACTTGCTTCTCTTCTTCCACCTGCCCATACTGGAGTAAAATTGAATAGCTAATTATAACTCGGGCCAGAATGCCATGACTTCATTATATCCTTTCTTCTGCTTGGAATAACAAATACCCAGAAGCTACATCGCCTTTCTGTTTAGGCCCAGCTATAGTTGAGTGCACAGCCTTGCTGACTTAATGGACTTATCCTATCCTGTACCAGGTT
>NW_011162604.1:0-674 GCF_000146605.3 Meleagris gallopavo | reverse complement strand
GGACTCGGGGGGACTGGGAGGGACTGGGATATACTGGGAAGCACTGGGATATACTGGAAGGGCACTGGGAGGACATGGAGGGGGACTGGGATATACTGGGAGGGCACTGGGAGGGACTGGGATATACTGGAAGGGAACTGGGAGGGCACTGGGGGAACTGGGATGGACTGAGATGAACTGGGATATACTGGGAGGAGACTGGGGGGGACTGGGATGTATTGGGATATACTGGGATATACTGGGAGGGGACTGGGAAGGCACTGGGATGGACTGAGATATACTGGGAGGGCACTGGGATATACTGGGATTGACTGGGATATTCTGGGATGGACCGGGATATACTGGGAGGCTCTGTAAGGGACTGGGAAGGGACTGGGAGATACTGGGAGGGCACTGGGAGGCACTGGGATATACTGGGAGGGCACTGGGTTGGACTGGGATATACTGGGAGGGCACTGGGATATACTGGGATGTACTGGGATATACTAGGACTGCTCTATACTGGTTTATACTGGTCTGTACTGGTCTGTACTGGTTCATACTGGTCTGTATCGGTCTGTACTGGTCTATACTGGTCTGCACTTGTTCATACTGGTCTGTACTGGTCTGTACTGGTCCACAGCTGACGGCCCCCACCTTCCCCATGCTGGTGACGCTAAGCCCCGCCCCCGGGG
>NW_011162603.1:0-983 GCF_000146605.3 Meleagris gallopavo | reverse complement strand
TTTTTTTCATTCAGGAAAATGACAGTATTTTAAATAGTGATAATGACTGTTTTAGAATAGCTTTAGAAACTGACTTTTGAAAGAAAATATGAAAACATAAGACTAATGTAATTTTGGAAGTACCATTATAAGGAACTACATGAAGCAAATATAGCAATGTCAATAAAAGAAGAAACAGCAAAGTCTGCACTTAGCGCAGAGGCCTAGTTATGCCTGCAGCTGGGGCTGAGACAGGACAGCCAGTGTGCCAAAGCCTTCCAGGGTTGAGCCTGAACTTAACCTACAGTAAATCTTGTCATAAAACTGAATTTGTAACAGTCTTTTGTTATTCTATCATTTCCAGAAATTGCTTTAGATTTATTTGAACATTTCGGCTACTGGAAAAACAGCTATCACGATATAATATATATTTATTAGCAGACAAACACTGTAAATTGTTGATATTTCCACCTTTCAAGACAATTGTTGAAAGTGAAATAACAAGGCGCTCTTGTCTTAGGTGTGACAGCTTCTGCTCCTGGCGCACTAAGCTCTTGTTTGATAAGTTATGTTCATTTCATATTTGTGTAATACCCTGGAAGAAATTAGGTTGTAATAAAGTCCATTTTTGTCACTGCATGCAGCAATGAATATCACACCCAGCAGGGTACAGTGGCACCTGGCTGTCCAGACCCAGCGTAGCACAAAGCCATCTGGGGGTAATTACAACAAGGTATTCTTTAAAGACCAGATGGGACCAAGGAACAGAAGCCCCTACCCCTCCCAGTCATTTACAACATAATTCCTTTCAATGATATACTTAATCCTCCCACCAGCTACGCTTTTCAGCTTGCTGTTGTCACTGTTCCTTTATGTTAATTCAGTTGAGAGACACAGAAAGAGAGCGCAGAGCTAGCCACCGGTGCCTCAAGGGACTAAAAGAAATTATTCATCCTTAAATTGTTTCCACTACACCAAGTACAGTAACAATTTTTTTTTTTTTT
>NW_011162602.1:0-616 GCF_000146605.3 Meleagris gallopavo | reverse complement strand
AATCAGCATCCATGCTGTTAGCGAGTAACTTCCTTTTTTTTCTTTTTTTCTTTTTTTCTTTTTTTTTTCTGGGACTGCCTTATTGTGGTTCTGCACCTAATTTGCTTAATTTCTACATTTGATTTCTGCTTTTTGAAGGATGTCTGTTTCCTTTGAATCATGCTGCTGTGCTGCTGTTTAGCCACCTGGGGTGTAGTTTGTAATTTATTTATTTATTTATTTATTATTGGTACACATTTACTCTGAGTTTCTAATGTGGTGTCTTTAAACAGATACCATTGTGGCAGGGCAGTTCGAGAAGAACTTGGGCAGCCATCACAGCAGAAGAGGCCTTCTTGCTGGGCTCCGTACACAGCTCAGAAAGTTGGATTTCCAGTGTTGAAGTGTTAGACTAATTTTAAGAGTAACGATATACATATTTCTGTGAAAGCTCAAGGTCAGGTTTGTATTTGTGTTCTCCATTTGGAAGCTACTCTGCTCGGCCTCCCTTTCTCTGTAACTTTATATTGCTGTAAATACAATCCTTCGGTCATGCAAAAGCTGTATTTTTAGCAAGCTCTGCTTGGCTCCTACCTAGGGGATTGCAACTGTGAAGTTCAGCCCAGCCCCACAGCCC
>NW_011162601.1:0-672 GCF_000146605.3 Meleagris gallopavo | reverse complement strand
TAGCAGTTTCATTTTTAAGCAACTTACTAGAAGTGGTGTGGTTTAAGTAGGTGCATACATTGGAAAATTAAGGAAATTACGTTACTTGAAAGCCAGTATACAGAAACATCTGACATGATTAAGGAAAACTGAAACTGTGGTTGTCTTGAGTTTCTGGTTTCTAACAAAGGTATCTGAGCAGCAAATCTGAGTTGTGCCAACCCAGTTAAAAAGTAGGCAAGGATCTGGCTTTGCATGTCACTTGCTGTGTTCTGAGCTACCGCTGCAGCAGTTCTGACAGCAGGATCAGCGCTGTTGTGTTAAGTGGGAACGGCTGGAAGAGGAGAAGAAAGGCGCTGATAAACTGCTTTGGGAAGTCCTGTTCACAAGTGGCACCGTGCTGACTACTGAAACAAGCACCGGCTGCAAGAAAAAGGTGGTACTGCTGACCTGTACTTGTTGAAAAACAGGGGAGTGAGAGAGCCTGCCTTTGTGGAAATCCCTGAGGACAGCCCACACCTCAGTTTGGCACGGATGGTGCGTGTGTGCTGCGGTTTGATGAAGTGTCGGTGAGAGCTGTGGGAGTTCAAGGGTTTGCTTGGGGAGGTTAGTGGTGAATTCGAGGGAATTCCTGAGTTGCCATGGGATGATTAGTAAACATGGCAGAAATTTTTTATGGCAGAAGTAGGAATT
>NW_011162600.1:0-618 GCF_000146605.3 Meleagris gallopavo | reverse complement strand
CCGCCCCCTTTGTAGACTCCTCCCCCGAAAGCCAGGCCCCTCCCACGGTCCTAAGCCACGCCCCTACAGCACCCTTAAGCTCCAGCCGTCCTTTAAGCCACGCCCGCTCGGCAAACAGTCGCATAAAGGCCACGCCCATCGCTCCAAACCCCGCCCCCAATGCATTGAGCTCACGCGAAACTGCAAGCCACGCCCACCTGTTTAAGCCACGCCCATATCTATCGGCCACGCCCCTCCCCCCGAGCACCACAGAGCGCTCCCGGATCTACGCGGCGTGTCGTTCCTCTGTCACCGCTCTGTGCCTCCCGTCTCTATGGTCGTAGGTCCTCCAAGCACAAACACGCATGCGTTCTGGATCGCGGAAGTGGCGATTCTCTGTTTTAACCGCTCTGCTCCGCGAGTTCTCTTATCTCTATGGTGTCTGGTCCTCCGGGAACTAATGCGCATGCGTTCGTTGCAACTGCGTTGTTACACCACAGCGCCCCCTATGGGGCTGTGGGACCCCCAGAGTCCTGGGGCAGTTATGGGGCAGATGTGGGGCTGGGGGGGGCAGTTATGGGGTCAGTTATGGGGCTGGGGACAGTTATAGGTACAGTTATGGGGCAGATGTGGGACTGG
>NW_011162599.1:0-639 GCF_000146605.3 Meleagris gallopavo | reverse complement strand
AAAAAAAAGAAAAAAAAAAAGAAGAAGAGATAGAAAAAAAAAAGCAATATTCTTGGCCTGTTTTGTTTTGAGAAATTAAATTGCTGTTCTCACTTTTAACAGTATGAAAATTTAAAAATACTATTTAGACAAGATCAAAATATTTTTGAAATCCAAAATGTAGAACAAAATTTGTTGTACTGTTCCAAAAAGAACATCTCATTTGATGTAAGATGAAGTATTTTTGACTTTAAAGATTACTTTTGCTAATTAAAACTGATAGTTTATCCTTACAAGTTAGTTTCAGATCATTTTTTGTCCAGTCCTACAGCTTGATCAGCAAATTGAAACTCACTTACCGATGTAGAGTGATGCATAGTTATGAATATTTATATATTCAATGATGAAAAGAAAATTTGTAATCATCCACATAGCTTCTGCTTTTTATGTCTTCTTTACGTTATTTGATCCTATTTAGTTTAATTCTTACTTCTTTCTCTACAGTGCCCTGGTTCCCCAGAAAAATTCAAGATCTAGACAAATGTCACCATCTGATCATCACGTACGAACCCAGTTTTGACCATGGTCATCCTGTAAGTTTGATGTCACCGTTTGTTTTCCAAAAGAGAACCTTCTATAGGGAATATTTTTATTTATTTA
>NW_011162598.1:0-755 GCF_000146605.3 Meleagris gallopavo | reverse complement strand
TTAATTCTAATCCATTTCCCCTTGTCCTCTCTCTATCAGTTGACGTAAAAAGTCAATCTTCTTCCTAATTATAAGCTCTTTTCAAGTACTGGAAGACCACAATGAGATCTCCCCAGAGCCTTTTCTTCTACAGACTGAGCAAGCCCAACTTCCTCAGCCATTCTTCATAGGAGAGGTACCCCAGCCCTCTGATCATCTTTGTGGCCTTTCTCTGGACCTGCTCCAACAGTGTCCTTTTTGTGCTGGGGTCACAACATGTTGACTAGAGAGTCAACAGAAAAATTGTACTTGGTCTTCTCTTTAAATCTACTGAATATCTTGTAGAAATACAGTTTCATCTGTTATATCTTTGATCAGTTTTAAAAATTCCTTCTGTTCTTATGTGTTTCTTTCTTACCTAGGAACTCCTCATTCTGTTTTCTATGCATCATTTTATGGATCTGTCATTCCCAATTTTTTTTCTTTCCAAACAAAAGTAATTATCTTTCTGTTTTTAATCTCTCCCAGTATGGGAACATTTCTGTGCCTTCAATCATTTTTATTGCCCTTTGCTGCCCCTTTCTATTTATACTTTTTTTTTTTTTGTTGAAATTGGATGAGCAGAAATGTTATATGATAGCACCACTTTTTTTTTTCTTTTTAATGTAGTGGCACTATGATTTTTTCTGGATTGCTTGTTCTTTAATGAAGGCTAAAAAGCTATTCATTGTTTCTTATAGTGCCAGCAGGCACTGTCCTTCTCAGAAAGATGTCTG
>NW_011162597.1:0-582 GCF_000146605.3 Meleagris gallopavo | reverse complement strand
ACAAACAAAAAAAACCTTGGAGCTTTTTGCAATCAATGGGAATTTCACAAGACTGGCATGACCTTTCAGATATTATGGATTGTGGCTTGGCAACTTCACCCACCAGTTTCCTCAGAACCTAGTTCCCACAAACTCGTACACGTTCAGATTCTTTAGATGGTCTCAAACCTGATCTTCACTTCAGAGGGCAGATCTTCCTTCTCCTTATCTTTGCTTTCTGCAATTTGGGTTGTGGGGCTAGAATACTTGCAGGTGAAGACTGAGTCAAAGAACTAATTAAGTACCTCAGCTTTCTCCATATCCCTCATAACCAGACTTCAAAGTATTAAATGTGTCTTTTCATTCCTTCCTTTTAGACAAAGAAACTTTTTTTGATAGTTCTTTATACCTGGGATATATATATACACATTAGTAGCAAGGTATCTGGGTTGATTGTTCCTGAAGAACTGCTGTCCTATTTAAGAGGAAAATTCTTTCCATAATTTCTGTTGTCTAGTAATTTGTTCATTGCACATACAAATCCTATTTCTTCTGCCATTTACACTAATACATTTCTCATGGAGAGTTGTTTTTTTTTTTTTT
>NW_011162596.1:0-612 GCF_000146605.3 Meleagris gallopavo | reverse complement strand
ATATATATATATATATATATATATATATATATATATATATATATATATGTTTGTAACCAGTGTTCTTCCTGCAAACTGCATACTTAAGATTTTTGTGTGACAGAGGCAATCATGATATGGAGAGGTACAATCCATTGATGCCACCAGATCATTTCCCATACAATTCATCCTACCAACTCCAGCTGATCAGCTCCTTGTGTTTTAGAAGTCTCAATAACAAGAAATTATCTTCATAACAAAAGCTATTGTCATGTACATCTGCTCTACATGACAAAAGTCAGACATGAACAGATCTCAATGGCAATATTACTTCCTCTGTACATGGACAGTTCCAAAATGAGCAGGTAGTGGGAAAACTTCCTCTGAAACAATTACATATTTACCAAGATCATTTTGACATGCTCGCTGCCCATTGTACTCCAGTAGGCATTGCACAGTACATAAATATAAAGCTGTTATCGAGTCTGGTGTTTACCTGCTATCTACTTATTAAGCAAAATAATTATGATGCAATCATTACTGTATTTATTTCACCTTGAACCTTTTACCAACCACTGATATATTGTTGAGTAGAGAAAACTGAAATCTCTTCAAATCTCAATTTTCCTTTTT
>NW_011162595.1:0-582 GCF_000146605.3 Meleagris gallopavo | reverse complement strand
ACCAACACAGCAAAATACACCAAAAAAGGGCATTTTTTCATGAAGGCCTACCACTGGGAAGAAGCCTTGGGAAAGAAAATTTGAGCTAAGCACAGAGCAGTGCTCAAAGAGCACTTTCCTAATATTAATTGCAAAGAACAGCCTCGGATGTGTCTCTGACAGAGCTGAGAATGGACTTCCACTGCCACCCTCCTAACTGTCATTGTCTCACAAGTTGTTTGTGAGTGAGCACAACCAGAGAAGGTGAAGCTGAAGACAAAGGACAGTGCCTTCAACGGTGTAACGAGAATTTTATTACCAAAGAGGTCCCACTGCCAAACAGCAGTCTCTTGACAAGGTGCACTGATATACTAGAAATTTAATTTTCACATAATGGGCTTTAAAAGAAGCAGGGTAGCTTGCAACTGGACTTCTCACTTATGAGATCTCCAAAGTCAGAGCTCTCAGTGAGAGCTGAGCAAGCGGTTTCAGAGAAAACACTAACAACTGTCTGCTTGATGACTACCCCTTTTCAGGAGACAGATAACACAGGCCTGGTAGCAGTCATGAAACACTGCTTTTAAGACTGAGTCTTTTTTTTTT
>NW_011162594.1:0-653 GCF_000146605.3 Meleagris gallopavo | reverse complement strand
GCACTAAATGTACTGAAGTGTAACTATGGAAGTAGCCCAAAAACTGTTTTTCATAAACATGAATTTTCTTTTTTTTTTTATTTTACTCCAACATGGAAAGAAGCAGAGTCAGTGTTTCCATGTGACATGGCGTGCAAAATGGGAATCACTTTGCAATGCTGCAGAAGAACAATTAGAAACTTTTCACAGGAATTAAATATGTGCTGTGTAAATGCCTTTCGTGGTCTGGATGCATAAATGTTAACACCAGCCCAACCTTCCCTGGTTCTGGAGCTCTGGGCTCCCTGGCATTGCTGTAGCACAGCAGGGTGCTGGCAGCAGTGCTCCTGGGCTGGGCAGCCAGCTCTGGGGGCAGGAACACAGCTGGCTCACAGCAGTGATTCTCCTGTGGGGCAGCAACTCCATTGCCTGCAGGGCCAGGCTCTTGGCTCTATTAAAAACCAGAATAGAAGGAAAATCGGTGGTGGGAAATCCCCGAAAAGCAATCTTTCAGAAGTTTCCATGTATTTCCTTACTTTCTTGTCGTTTGCAGACTGAGTTAGAGCTGCGCCGGAGTTGGAGGATAGCTCTTAGAATGGCTGTGTTGAAAGAAACAGATGTGAACTACCTGTGCTGTATCAGATGTATGACACACACACATACTTGCTTTTTTT
>NW_011162593.1:0-660 GCF_000146605.3 Meleagris gallopavo | reverse complement strand
TTCCTCACAGAAATGTGTGAAGGTCCCTGGATAGTGACTTGAGATCTCCTAACAGTTCGTTTGGCTTCTCCATTACATCCTGCATAGCGGTGGAAACAGATCCCTGTAAATGTGGTAAATTGCAGCTTTAGAAGAAATATCTCCTTCAATTTCAACAGACTGTTAGAGCAGATAGGGGAAGCTGATACTGTTAGCTATGTTCTATAAAACATTCTTGTTCAAGGAACAAAACCCAACTCTGAAGTCTCACTTGTGAGCCTGAAGACAAGTTGAATTGTTCTGGCTTGCTTCCATACTGTAAAGGAGAGTACAAGCAGTGTGGAAAAACAGATGTTTTCTATAGGTAAGAGAGTCTTCTCTTCATCCTTGCTTTCCTCTGCAGGCATAAATCAAAAGGAGGGATTCTTTCAGCAGATATACATTTTCTCCTATTTAAAAACCTTTCTGAGCCACTGGAATGCATTTCTGGCGGGCATTCGGGAGCACAGGAAATTCAAAAGGACCTGTGAATAGCTGCCAAGAGTGGCATTCAAAAGAAAGAAATTAGGGCTTTTCTGACCATTTTTTTCCCTCTCCCTTAACTTTTTTTTCTTTTTCTTTCCCTAATTGGTCAAAAGTACGGACTCTCAAAGTCTAGGTAGTTTAATAAATCAATCTTTT
>NW_011162592.1:0-618 GCF_000146605.3 Meleagris gallopavo | reverse complement strand
GAAATGAACCCCCTTCTTCCCCCCCATCCCCACCCCCACCACCTCATTTGCTCCGTTAAAAATAAACCTAAAGATAAAATAACATCCCTGAGGAGAAGGAAGCGTTTCTCCCCAGCCCTGAGCAAAGCCCCACAGGGTGCGCTGCCCTCTCCTCACCCCAACCCTTGCATTCCTCTCCCGCGGTCCCCGGGACCCTCAGTGCCCCCCGTCCGTTCCCCAGTGTTCGGGGAGCTCCACACCTGCGGCCCAAAAATAATGGGGCGAACTAGTAGGATCAGCCGTTGTTAATTACCCGCTTGCATTAAAATCCGTCTCCCAGAGCCCGTTGCACGTGAAGGTGACAGGAACCGAGATACGCACACACACACGTATATTTTTCCTCCCTTTCTCTTTTGAAGGCACTCAATGACACATAACGCTTTTTTTCTGGGCCAAGACAAGTATTTATCCGGGGCCAAAAAACTGAGGGGGATGAGCGGCGTTGAGGGGTGAGAGAGCAGAGCAGTGATTTGGGCGTAAGAAGAGTGAAAGGAGGGCTTTGAACCGAGAGGAGGGGGAGCTCGCCCTAATTACATCCTATTAGGCGCGTTTGTTTCTTAGGCATTCTGTCATACAGGT
>NW_011162591.1:0-872 GCF_000146605.3 Meleagris gallopavo | reverse complement strand
CAAGGAAGAATGGCTTTGAAATAAAAGAGAGAAAATTTAGATTAAATATTAGGAAAATTCTTGGAGAGTGTTGAGGCACTGGAACAGAATGGCCAAAGAAGTTGTGGATACACCAGGTGTTTAAGGCAAGATTGAATGGAATCTTGGGAAAACAGATCTATTGTGTGGCAAAGATACCCACATCAAGATCCCTTCCAACTTAAGCCATCTTATGATTCTGTGATTAAGAGAATCATGGGCCGCAGGTCTGGTTACAGATTTTTAGAGAAAGGAGGGGTAAAATATCTCGGAAGTGTAAGCATGCTATCCTCCTTTGAACAGAAGCCATGGTGCTGATCATTCTAGAGGAAGACAATTTTCTGTTGTTATCATATACTCTATTTGCTCAAGAAGTAAAGGTCTGTGTGATGGACCTGGTCAGAGACTCCAGTCAACCTATAAGAAGTGTGTTGACCATTACACATGATGACATCACACGATGATGTTAAATCCCAAATTTGTATACAGAGGGTCCTAATTTTGTTTTCATTAAATAAATCAGGAATGTTGCCTTTTATTTATTTATTTATTTATTTATTTTCTGCTAAGAGTTGATCACTGTCATCCTAGGAATTAGTATAATCTCATTGTACAATTGGCAATATCATAACATCTACTTGGTAACAAACATCATCTGCTAACTGGGATATTGGTAACAAGAAAGAATTCTCTTCCCTGCTTGAAGAGAAATAGTAGTATCAACCAAGGACCAGAATCATCAATTTCAGATTGTCTACAGTTTTCTATGAAAGAGCAGTAGATAGGTATAAATTAAATATATATACATATATAATTAAAAAAAAAAAGAAACAACAACAACAACAAAAACAAGT
>NW_011162590.1:2920-3284 GCF_000146605.3 Meleagris gallopavo | reverse complement strand
GCCCACCCCTCTCACCTTGCAGCCCTCGCAGGTGATGCAGCGGTAGTGGTAGCCGGTGGCTTTGTCCCCGCACACCACGCACTGTTCATCTTTGTCCAGGTAGCTAGGGATGTACCCTGGGGGGGGACAAGTCAGAGCCCCCCTCCGAGCTTCAGCTTCCCCTCTGCCCAGAGCCCGACTGCTGCCCCCACCCCTCCGCAGGCCCCTGTAAGAGATGTGGGGTGCAGGGGCCCCAGGGATGCCACGAAGGAAGTGAGGTGGGGGGACCCAGCAGGGATGCTCCGGCAGCTTAGGGGTTAACGGCTGGGGGGCTCCGTGCCCCCCGCAGCAATAAAGCGCCCATTCTCCAGGGCCGGCTGTGGGG
>NW_011162590.1:0-712 GCF_000146605.3 Meleagris gallopavo | reverse complement strand
AGATAGAGCACGCTGAGCCCACACGGAGCACACAGCGGTGTGCGAAGGTGGAGAGGGGTGTGCAAGGCCACGTGGAGCTTGCAGCGGCGTGCGACGGCGTGCAGGGCTGGGTGGGAGAGCACCGGGCGTGCAGGAGAGCGTGCAGAGTGCAGGGCTGTGGGACTGCATGCGGTGTGCAAGGGTGTGCAAGGGCGGGTGAGTGCACGGCATGTGCAAGGCCGTGTTGAGCATGCAGTGACATGCAATGGGGTGCACGGCGCAGCGTGCACGGGGTGTGCAAAGCTAAGTGGAGCGTGCAACAGCGTGCAATGGTGTGCAGAGCATGTGGAGCTGGGTGGGAGCAAAAGGGACGTGCAAAAACACGTGGAGCGAGCAGAGGCTTGCAGGGCGCACAGAGCAGGGCTGGGTGGGAGCACAGAGGTGTGCAAGAGCACGCAGGAGGGGGAGGAGCGTGCAGGGTGTGCAAGAGCATGCACAAGTGTGCGGCGCCGTGCAAGAGCCCACAGCACGCGGTGTGCAAAAGTGTGCACAACGAGAGCGCAGCGCTGGGTGCAGGTGTGTGCACGGGAAGGGCTGGGGGGGCCGCGGGGCCCCCCGTGAGCACCGAGCGGGTGTTGTAGGGGGGCGACTTACAGGGGTGGGGGACGCCGGGGGCTGCTGGGCACCGCTTTCTCCACGAGCAATCCTGCTGCAAAGAGATGGCACCGTGGGG
>NW_011162589.1:0-617 GCF_000146605.3 Meleagris gallopavo | reverse complement strand
TGGGAGGGGAGGGGAGAGGAGGGAGGGGAGGAGGGAGAGTAATTAGTGAGGTGGTTAATTAGGGGGTGGTTAATGAGATGGGTAATTAGCGGTAATTAACGTCATTAGGGGATGGGATTCGTTAGGGAGTGGGGGGGTGGTGAAGGGGTAATGGGGGAAATGAAGGGGAGGGGAGGAAGAGAAATAATTAGTGAAGTGGTTAATTAGGGGGTGGTTAATGAGATGATTAATTAGTGGTAATTAATGTAATTAGGGCCTGGGGTTGGTGAGGGAGTGGGATGGGGAGCGATGGGGGGTGGCTGTTAGTGGGGTAATTAGTGGGATGGTTAATTAGGGGGTGGTTAATGAGCTGGGTAATTAGCGCTAATTAGCGAATGAATAGGGGGAGTAATTAGCGTAGGGTTAATTAGTAGGTTGATTAATTAGAGAGCGGATAATGAAAGGGGTGGTTAATTGGGGGGGTTAATTACTGCAGGAGTCATTGGTGCAGGGAAATGAGAAATAAGGGTGAGAAATGGGGGCAGTTATTAGCGGTGAGTAATTAATTAAGAGGAGAGTTAATTAATTGCGGGGTTGCTAATTGGGGTCATTAATGAGGGGGTCGTTGGGTGGGGGGG
>NW_011162588.1:0-665 GCF_000146605.3 Meleagris gallopavo | reverse complement strand
CAGTCATCCTGCGGGCAGCGAAAGGGAGCGGCGGGCGGGGGAAGGGGCAGGAGCTGGGTGACACTGCTGGGCGCCGGGCACGGCTGTGGGCTCTGCCCTCACCTCCATTTTCTCCCGTCGCCACCGAAGTGACCATTTTCCGCATTGGTTCCAAGCTGCGAGCGCAGCGCTGCGCTCACCCCCAGCTGGACACAGGGAAGAGGAGGAATGCAACCAGGCAGGTTTGTGCAAACACAGGCACTGCGTGGTCCCTCTCGGTCTTTAGTCTGGTAAGCAAAATCAGCATCTAATCCAGATCAAACAGGACTTTAGCTCCTGTCAGAGGACTGATCCCCTGTTCTGCCCAGGCCGTGGTATTTAAAGGGACACAGCCAGGTTAAATACGGCTGGAAAACAAAGGGTCTGTGAAAATAATCGTAATAAAAATAACAACGGCAAAAGCTGGGAAGGATTGGCTGGAGGAGAATCGGTAATGAAACATAACTGCCAGAGAGAACTGTGGTTAATGGAGACATCTCCCCGGAGTGTCTGAAACCTCAGGTAGTGGAGGAGGAAAGAGATAAGTGAAACCACTCGGAGAGCAGCAGCAAAACAGCCCTGGCTGCACCCGGATCAGAGCAAAATTTTCCTCTCCTCTCCTCTCCTCTCCTCTCCTCTCCTCTCCT
>NW_011162587.1:0-693 GCF_000146605.3 Meleagris gallopavo | reverse complement strand
CGGTAGCCGCGCCCCGGGCTCGCCGCGCCGCGTGGTCGTGCAGGCATCCACCGGAGAGCTGCTGCGCTGCCTGGGGGACTTCGTGTGCCGCCGCTGCTACCGCCTGAAGGAGCTGAGCCCCGGCGAACTCATCTCCTGGTTCCGCAGCGTGGACCGCTCTCTGCTGTTGCAGGGCTGGCAGGACCAGGGCTTCATCACCCCGGCCAACCTGGTGTTCGTGTACCTGCTGTGCCGGGAGGCTCTGCGGGGAGAAGACATCGGGAGCCAGGCCGAACTGCAGGCCGCCTTCCTCACCTGCCTCTATCTCGCCTACTCCTACATGGGCAACGAGATCTCCTACCCGCTGAAGCCCTTCCTGGTGGAGGGCGACAAGGGCCGCTTCTGGGAGCGCTGCCTGGGCATCATCCAGCGCCTGAGCGCCAAGATGCTGCGAATCAACGCGGACCCGCACTACTTCACGCAACTCTTCCAGGACCTCAAGAGCGAGGGCGAGGGCGGAGACGGGTCCAAGCACTGGACGATCAGCCTGGACCGCTAGGGAGGTACCGGGCCCCCGGGGACGGAAGGGGCCGTGCACCGAGGGGCGGGGGAGGCGAAGGACTGCTGGATTTCCCCCCCCCCCAACCCCAATCTTCCTCGCCTAACCCCCTTCGCGGAGACGCTGCCTGGACCCTCCCCGCTCCGGATCCGGCC
>NW_011162586.1:0-682 GCF_000146605.3 Meleagris gallopavo | reverse complement strand
GTGCAGCCCCCCGGCCCGGCCCGGCCCCGCACCACCAACACGATGAAGAAGTTCGCCTCCACGCGCAGCCTCAATAAAATCCTGCAGCAGTGCGATTCCTCGTCCCGCGAGTACGAGGAGATCCAGGCGGTGGAGAAGAAGTGGCACCTTCACCTGGCCACGCCGCGTAAGTTCCTGGACAAGAAGTGCAAAATGCCGTCTCTCTTCCTTTCAGCTCCGCCGCCTCCCAAGAGAGCGCCCAGCACCACGCTGACGCTGCGGTCCAAATCCATGACGGCTGAGCTGGAGGAGCTGGGTGAGCAGCGGGGCGGGGGGAGGCACGAGTGGGCGCACATCGGGTGGGCGCACGCAGCGTCCGTCCCTTGTGCTCCTGGTGCTGTGTTGGGGGGGGAAGAGGGGGGCTTGGGGCCGCGTGGAGCCGTTCCAGCTCGTTGGGATGGGGCAGGGGGTCCCTGCGGGCTCAGACCCCGCCCTCGGGCTGCCTGCCCCCGTGTGCCGTGCCGGGTCGGAGCTGCAGCACGGCTGGGCTGGTGGAGACCTTACGGGTCATAGAACCGCGGAATGGTTGGGTTGGATGGGACCCCCCAGCCCTACCTCTGCCGTGGGCTGCGTGCCCCTCACCAGGGCCCATCCGTGGCCTCGGGCACTTCCAGGGATGGGGCACCCACTCTGCTCTGTGCCA
>NW_011162585.1:0-880 GCF_000146605.3 Meleagris gallopavo | reverse complement strand
ACTCCGTCCCACTGCAGGGGCAGGTGGGGCAGCAGCCTCCATCCCTTCCCCTCCAGCGTGGGCATCCCATAAAGTTGGGGTGACTCCAGAGTGCCCTCAGGTCCCAGCATGCCTACACATTGCCACTGCAGGCCCTGAAACAGCCTGAGCTACTGTGTGTTCAAACAGAAGCAGCACACCGCATGAAACCCCTCTGCCAAGGGTCTATCCCACACAAGGGAGAGGTTTGGGAGGGGCTCAGAGGCACCAACTGAATTACTTCTCTGTGTTTCACCCTAAAAAGCTGTGGACATACACACAGATGCCAGCAGAGCTTTCCTGTGGCTCTGCTACACAGCAGGAGCTGACACATCCCGCAGTGATGGCACAAAGACTCCAAACTTCCAGCAACACGGGGAGGGAGGAGACCGGGTTTCCCCACTATTTCTGATGCAAAACTTCAGGAATCTTTGGACCCAGCCTTCAGCATTCACTGGGAGATGGATATTTGACAGAATCTCTGTCCCTAGAGGTGCTAAAGAACCATGGAGATGTGGCACTTGGGAACACGGTGGGGATGGGTTGATGGTTGGACTTGGTGATCTTAGAGGTCTTTTCCAACATGTGGTGACCATCCTCAGCAATGTACCTCCGGCCCCCAAACCATCCCACTGAGGATAAGCACACAGACAAGGACTGCCTTTCAACTCACCACGTCAATTCTATCCCAGCTTTTCTCCAAGGAGCTTGATACCCCTCAGAACAAGTCCATTGGCCAAAGGTCAACGCCTCACTCCCCTAGCCTGTAGCCATGCCTCTGGGATTGGCTGCCCCATCCCACAGCACGCAGAGCATCACACCCATGCACACCATTGGGCTGAACTGCTGGCAGCCCCACGCT
>NW_011162584.1:0-604 GCF_000146605.3 Meleagris gallopavo | reverse complement strand
TTTTTTTCTTTTTTTTTTTCCATCTACAGAGAGCATTCCCAGAATCATGATAGTAGTTTTAAAGTCAGATTATTTCCATGAGTTGGCATTTAACATAGTTAGGAAACAATATAATATTATTACTAGGTTGTTCTGAGTAATAATGGGGAACTACACGCACACAATGAAGATCCTATTTCAATGCAGCACATCTAAAAGATCACAGAGAAAGTGAGATGCAGTAGTGCTTCCCAGTAGAAGCAACAGCTGCAGTCAGGCTTGCTGGATGCTACATGTGCCGACAGCATGTTGCTACCAGCACTATTACTGACTTGTATACTCTACGAAAGCATCACAATAGCATCATTCCAATTTTCATTTCTACTAAAAGGCCTAACAAAATATATTCAAAAAAGAATCAGTAAAACAACAACAACAAAAACAAAAGAAAACAAACCTCCAGGCAGGCAAGAAGCTCTTATGTTTGCAACTACTTTAGTAAAACCAGAAGACATTTCTTTCTAACAAATAGTTTTGCTCTTTCAAAATGTCAAAATGGTCAATCATGAACTTCATTCTTGAATACCATTAACTTAACATGGATCATATCTTTCAAGATCGGAAG
>NW_011162583.1:0-731 GCF_000146605.3 Meleagris gallopavo | reverse complement strand
GAAAGTGCAGAGCTCCTAAGAGAAGGAATGTCTTCTTTCTCTGTTTGAGCATTTAGATCATTTATTGATTCTTGATGGTTTAATTTTTAAAATAGGTCATTTAGACATTGTTATTTTTATTCCCGTTATTTTTTCCTTTTTTTTTTCTTTCTTTTTCTCCAAATAGATCAAAATTGGATGCACATAAGATGGAAACAGACTATTTTCAGTGGTGCCCATCACAAGAGGAGATGGGTACAAATTGAGCATCAGTAAGCACTTCTTTAATGTGCAGATGACTGAGCACTGACTGGCACAGGTTACCTGGAAACGTTAAGGAGTATCCCCCTTGGAGATTCTTTTATTTCCTTGAGCAGGACTCCAGGAGCCCCTTTCAACATTAAACATTCTGTGAAAAATGCAGAATTTAAACCTGAGAAAAATTCCCATTTAAACCAAACAATCTACAATGTAATAGCAAGCAATAAAAGTAAGAAGAAATGTATAAAAAACATCATACATGCGGAGATGATAGCAAAAATGTGCTAGAACACTCAGATGTTTTCTTCACACTTCCCTATGCGCTCTTGACATCACTGTAATACAACAGAATGTAACATTGTTCTATCACTAGCTTAGATAGTAAATACGGTTCTCAAATATATATTGTTTCACAAAAAGGATTAAAACTGTGAATTGAACAAATTGAATAGTTAAAAACAGACACAATGAGAATCCTTCTGATCTGGACT
>NW_011162582.1:8933-10852 GCF_000146605.3 Meleagris gallopavo | reverse complement strand
CCATTGGGTTGTGGCCAACCTCCATCACTGGGTTGTGGCCAACCTCCATCACTGGGTTGTGGCCAACCTCCACCATTGGGTTGTGGCCAACCTCCACCACTGGGTTGTGGCCAACCTCCACCACTGGGTTGTGGCCAACCTCCACCATTGGGTTGTGGCCAACCTCCATCACTGGGTTGTGGCCAACCTCCACCACTGGGTTGTGGCCAACCTCCACCATTGGGTTGTGGCCAACCTCCACCATTGGGTTGTGGCCAACCTCCACCATTGGGTTGTGGCCAACCTCATCCAGTGGGTTACAACCAAACTCAGCCGTTGGGTTGTGCCCAAGCTCAACCATCGTGTTGGACCCCAACCCAATAGCAAAGTCACGGCGTGAGGTGGCACCCAACCACCCAACCACCATCCGACCACACTGATGCAGACTTGCTCCTTGCTCTCAGCAGTCCAGCTTCTCGTTTCCATTGCTGAGGCTGCAGCCCGGTGCCCACGTTTGCCCTTTGGCTCCTAAGGATTTTGGGGACAAGCTGGGGAAAAGGACCTTTGTGCAAAGCGATCTTCCAGGTGGATTTTGCACGCAGAGATAACCAAGGGTGATTTCCAGCTCTCCTCCAGCTGTGACAAGGATGCAGCCAGCCGCAAAAAAACGAGCGGTTGCTGTACGAGCAATCTGGAAGCTTGCTTGAATAAGGGAAAACGAGGATGCTTCGGCTCACGGGAAGACATGGGAACAGAGCTGCGATTGCAAATATGGCCAAGGTTGTAACAACAAGGCCGGCAAGTCGTTAGCGAGGAGGAGCAGGGAGCGATGCTGCAGTGGGGAGGAATTAAGGCAAGCAGCAGGCGTGACGCCGGCACCTGGGAGCCACTGGGGGTGTGCATGGGGAGGGGGTCCTGGCAGGGAACCCATTTGTGAGGATGCTGTAGGAGAGATGGAGCCGTCCTTACGGCGCAGCCGTACACTTGGGGAGCTGGGAGCACTGGGGGGTGTTTTTGTGTTTAATCCCCAACCCATCCTCTCTCGGGGCGGATCAGAGCCATTTGTGCACCATCACATTAACTTTTATAGGGGGAAATGTCTGCCTTCAACAGATTCCTTTTTCTGTACGCCGAGGATGCGCCGCAGCCCAACACTCCGTCAGCCCCTAACGAGGATGGGAAACCCTTCCAACACCTCCGCCAGCGCAGAGCAAAGCTACAAATAAACCACTCAAACGGACGGCTCTTCTCCTAATCACCCCATAAAACGTATTTAAGCAGCTAGCCTGAGACTTTCCAGGGCTTTATTTATCTCTTTATTATTGCAGCTGACCGGAGAATCCTTCTCCTAAAGAGCCTGGTGCCAAAAGCCTTGAGTTATGCAAAGGGGCGGTGGGGGATTGCTGTGCTGCCGCCCCCGTTGGATTTGGGGGGGCAATGGGGCACCCCAGGGTGGGCTGCTGCTCTCCGGGGGGGCTCTGGGGTTCCAAAATGGGGGTGACTGGGGGTCAGGTGGTTGTCACCTTGCTGATTTGTTTGCAGTTGCAAATAGGGGTGGGCTGCTGCAATTTGGAGGCGTCCCTCTGCCATTTAGGGGATAGGGCTGCAAGGTGGGGGCTGATGTTCCTCCCTCTTATCGGGGATACGATTGCAATGGTGGGGGTTTGGGTGGCAGACTGGGGGACGTGAGAGCAACGCGGGGGAGTGATGTTCCTCCCTCCTATGGGGGATGCAGTTGTAATTTGGAGGACGCAGCTGCAACGTGAGGTGATGCAGCTGCAACGTGAGGTGATGCAGCTGCAATGTGGGGCAATGAGCTGCAATGTGAGGCGATGCAGCTGCAATGTGGGGCAAGGAGCTGCAATGGGGGGCGATGCAGCTGCAATGTGGGGCAATGAGCTGCAATGTGGGGCGATGCAGCTGCAATGTGGGGCAATGAG
>NW_011162582.1:0-784 GCF_000146605.3 Meleagris gallopavo | reverse complement strand
TGGGGGGATGGGGGATGGGGGATGGAGGATGGAAGGATGTGGGGATGAAGGGATTCGGGATGGAGGATGGAGGGATGGAGGACAGAGGGATGAGGAATGTGGGGATGGAGGATGGAGGGATGGGGGATGTGGGGATGAGAGGATACAGAGATGGGGGATGAAGGGATGGGGGATGGAAGATGGAGGGATGGGGGATGTGGGGATGTGGGGATGAAAGGATGGAGGATGGAGGGATGGGGGATGTGGGGATGGAGGATGCAGAGGTGTAAGGAAGGGATAAAGGGTGAAGGGAGGCAGAGAGACGGCATATGGGGCTGCAGGGCCGAAGGATGGAGGATGCAGGGATGGAGGGTGTGGGGATGGGGGATATGGAGATGGAGATGGAGGGATGAGGGGATACAGGGATGAAGGATGCAGGGGGGGAAGATATGGGGGTGAGGAATGTGGAGATGTGGGAAGGGGGATGGGGGCAGGGAGAGAGGGAGGGAAGGAGGAAGGAAATAAGGGAGGGATGGAGGAAGACGCTTCGCTCCGGGGTTGCGCAGGGGGAGGAAGGAGAGGCCGAGCGCAGGGGAAGATTGAATTGAAGCCACGGGGCCATTAACCCGCTGCCCTGGCCCAACTCCAGCTGCAGTAATTACATTCGCCCTGATTAAAAATTTCCC
The DNA here is from genome assembly GCF_000146605.3 of Meleagris gallopavo. Taxonomy (NCBI): domain Eukaryota; kingdom Metazoa; phylum Chordata; class Aves; order Galliformes; family Phasianidae; genus Meleagris; species Meleagris gallopavo. Next base: position 119 of record NW_011162582.1, on the reverse strand, counting down.
CTTCGTTTTCAATTAGCTTCGTCGTCCTTCTTCGCTTCCCTCCTCCCGAAGCTCAGCGCTGTGCGGCTCCGCAGTGCGGCTGCTCCGCAAAGGGGAAACTGAGGCACGGAGAGCTGGGG
>NW_011162581.1:1157-3266 GCF_000146605.3 Meleagris gallopavo | reverse complement strand
AACCCCAACCCAATCCCAACCCCAATCCCAACCCCAACCCTAATCCCAACCCCAACCCCAACCCCCAACCCCCAATCCCGACCCCAACCCCATACCCCCGATCCCGATCCCGATCCCAACCCCCCTCATCCCGGTGCAGAGGAAGCTGAGGAGCGCAGCCGGGTTTTGCAGGCAGCCGAGTGCTGCAGGGAAATCCTGAACCGGGTCAACCAGGAGGTGCGGGACATGGAGAACCTGATGGTACGGCCCTAAAAGGCCTAATGGACCTAATGGATCCCAATGGACCCCAGTGGACCCCAATGGACCCTAATGGACCCTAAAGGGACCCTAAATGGCTCCAATGGACCTTAATGGACCCTAAATGGACCCTAAATGGCCCCAGTGGACTCTAATGGACCCCAATGGACCCCAATGGACCCTAATGGACCCTAATGGGCCCTAATGGACCCTAAAGGGACCCTAAATGGCCCCAGTGGACCCTAAAGGGACCCTAATGGATCCTAATGGACCCAAATGGACCCTAAATGGACCCTAAATGGACCCTAAATGGCCCCAGTGGACTCTAATGGACCCCAATGGACCCAAATGGACCCTAATGGGCCCTAATGGACCCTAATGGACCCTAATGGGCCCTAATGGACCCTAAGGGAGCCCAATGGACCCCAATGGACCCCAATGGACCCTAATGGACCCTAAAGGGACCCTAAATGGCCCCAGTGGACCCTAATGGACCCTAATGGACCCAAATGGACCCTAATGGGCCCTAAGGGAGCCCAATGGACCCCAATGGATCCTAATGGACCCTAATGGACCCTAATAGACCCTAATGGACTCTAATAGGCCCAAATGACCTTAATGGACCTTAAAGGGACCCTAATGGACCCCAATGGATCTTAATGGACCCCAATGGCCCCAGTGGACCCTAATGGACCCTAATGGACCCTAAAGGGACCCTAATGGAGCCTAATGGACCCTAATGGACCCCAATGGACCCTAATGGACCCTAATGGACCCTAAATGGCCCCAGTGGACCCTAATGGACCCTAATGGTCCCAAATGGACCCTAATGGACCCTAAAGGGATCCTAATGGACCCTAATGGACCCTAATGGACCCTAATGGCCCCAAATGGACCCTAAATGGCCCCAACTATTCCTAATGGACCCTAAAGGGATCCTAAATGGCCCCGGGGGATCCTAATGGACCCTAAAGGGACCCTGAATGGCCCCAATGGACCCTAATGGACCCCAATGGACCCCAATGGTCCCAAATGCACCCTAATGGACCCTAATGGATCCTAATGGACCCTAATGGACCCTAAAGGGACCCTAATGGACCCCAATAGACCCCAACGGACCCTAATGGGCCCTAAAGGGACCCTAATGGGCCCTAATAGTCCCAATGACCCCAAATGGCCCCAAATGGAACCTAAAGGGACCCTGAATGGCCCCAGTGGACCCTAATGGCCCCAATGGCCCCAGTGGACCCTAATGGACACTAATGGACACTAAAGGGACCCTAATGGGCCCTAATGGACACTAATGGACCCTAATGGACCCTAATGGACCCTAAATGGCCCCAGTGGACCCTAATGGACCCTAATGGTCCCAAATGGACCCTAATGGACCCTAATGGACCCTAATGGTCCCATTGACCGCAGATGGTCCCAAATGGACCCTAAAGGGACCCTAAATGGCCCCAATGTCCCCAACTGTTCCTGATTCAGTTCCCATTCAGTTCCCATTGACCCCCACCGTTTCCCCGTTGACCCCCTGACCCCGCGACCTTTGACCCCCCTGACCCTGTGACCTTTTACCCCCTGACCAGCGACCTTTGACCCCTTGACACGTGACCTTTGACCCCCCTTGACTCTGTGACCTTTGACCCCCTGACCAGTGACACGTTGACCCCTGACCTGCGACTTCGACCCCTGACCCCGTGACCTTTGACCCCTGACCCCACGACCTTTGACCCCCACGACCCTGTGACCTCTGACCCCCTGACCCCGTGACCTTTGCCCCCCTGCAGAAGCTGAAGGATTACCAGCGCCGCCTGGATCTGTCCAACCTGAAGCAGAGCTCCGACCCCCTGCTCAGCGACTACAGGGTGG
>NW_011162581.1:0-940 GCF_000146605.3 Meleagris gallopavo | reverse complement strand
GGGAGGAAAAGGAGCCCAAAAGGGAACGATGAAGAAATGGGGGAAAAAACAACTTGAAAGTGGGAACATCTGCACGAAAGTGCGACCTCCGTAAATCGGAAAAAGGACCCTGGGGGGGAGACATCAAAAATGCAGGTTTTCTCCTCAAAAAAAGGAGAGAAAAAGTAAAAGAGAGGAAAATGAGCCCAAAAGGGAGAGGAAAATGAGCCCAAAAGGGAGCCTTGAATAAATGGCAGGCAGAGAAGCTAAAAGTGGGAATACGTGCACGAAAGTGGGACCTCCATAAATCGAAAAAGCGATTCTATGGGGAGATACCAAAAATGCAGGTTTTGCCTTAAAAAAAAGGAGAGAAAAATGAAAAGAGAGAAAAAGAGCCCAAAAGGGAGAGGAAAATGAGCCCAAAAGGGAGCCTTGTATAAATGGCGGGCAAAAAAGCTAAAAGTGGGAATACGTGCACGAAAGTGGGACCTCCATAAATCGAAAAAGCGATTCTATGGGGAGATACCAAAAATGCAGGTTTTTGCCTTAAAAAAAAGGAGAGAAAAATGAAAAGAGAGAAAAAGAGCCCAAAAGGGAGAGGAAAATGAGTCCAAAAGGGAGCCTTGTATAAATGGTGGGCAAAAAAGCTAAAAGTGGGAATACGTGCACAAAAGTGGGACCTCCATAAATCGAAAAAGCGACCCTATGTGGGAGATACCAAAAATGCAGGTTTTTGCCTTAAAAGAAACGAGAGAAAAGTGAAAAGAGAGAAAAAGAGCCCAAAAGGGGGCCTTGAGTAAACGGTGGGCCAAGGACCTAAATGTGGGAATACCTGCACGAAAGCGGGACCTCCGCAAATCAGAAGAAGGGCTCTGTGTGGGAAGGTCAAAAACTTGGTTTCCTCACGGGAAAAAACCCGAAAGAAAAAGAAAAAGCGGGAAATATCGCTTTTAACGATGCG
>NW_011162580.1:0-771 GCF_000146605.3 Meleagris gallopavo | reverse complement strand
TCTTCCTCTTTAACGTTCTTCTTTGCTTTTCTGTTTTTGCTTTTATTGACATGTAAAGGTCTTCTCTCAAAGTGTGTCTATACAGAACACTAATGGGGCAACACACCCAAGCAGATATGAATGGGACAGCATTAAATTAGATCATTTAGACAGTAATGATAATACAATCAAAGCCATGGGAATTTTTAACCTAAAAACACATTTATCTTCACTTGAGTTCCAGTCTGCATCCTTATAGCCTGCACATTGGCTCCTATATGTTTCTTTCTTCTATGTAATTAATCGAGTAGTACTCTGACAATGTCCATGCGGTCTTCCAAGGAAACTTAGCTGGACTGATTTTAAGATGTCTTCAGTGCACTTATTCTTGTCTCTGTTTATTTGCAAGAACCCTCTATTCTCAGACATGAAACAGTAGAGAAGAAATACTACACCATAAAATGAAGGAATCCATTAATCACCTCATACTGTTAGTTACCAAGAAACAGTCTCTTACATGTATTGGAAAGAAAGAAAGCATGGAAGAGAAGCAAAGAAAGAAAAACTACTTCATGTGTTAGTAAAGAAATGCAAGCAACTTTAAAAATACTATTGGAGCGACACTACTTTCAAATACTAAAATATTAAAATTGATTGAGAGTGTGAAACAAGTGTATTATTTAGTCCTCTGTGCATTAAAATTAATTTTTTATATTCTTATCTAAGCAGCTTCCCTACTGGCTTTTACTGAGCATTCTTAATATTTTATATGCTTAGGAAAAGAAAAAAAAA
>NW_011162579.1:0-605 GCF_000146605.3 Meleagris gallopavo | reverse complement strand
TTTTTTTTTTTTGCTGATATTCCTTAAGACGTGATGTTAATTTAAATCAATTACTTCTTATGCTATGTTATTATTATTACTATAAATTTGCCAGTGTTAATAGCTTTCTAAAAAATAAATCTAGGGGGTAAGAATTATTTTATGTAATTTGATTATCTTTCTATCTCTTTTATTTATTTCTCATTTACTTAAGAAATTCGTTCCATTGGCTGGCGTTGATACAGTAAATTTGTAAATGAGAAGACAATATAAAAAATCTAAATTACTTGTGCTTAATGACTGTAGCAGAACGCCTTTTCTCTAAATCAGATTGTCTTTCTTGCAGTTTAGTTTGATAGATTTGCAAGCTGTACTGCTTCCACTAACTTAGCTACGGTTGTTGGAACTGTTGGGCTTTGTTCCTGGTTGTAGCTTGCATGATCGCCCCATTAAGCAGACAACATATCAACAGACAACACAAATCATGAGCTTGGCTAAAGCTGCGAGCGCTTGTGATATGTCATAGAGTGAATTGCACGGACTGACCTTCCAGTAGACCAGGATGACACTTTAACAGCTTCTTTAAAGAAATATTATGTGTACGGCGACTCAATGGGGATATGAAC
>NW_011162578.1:0-647 GCF_000146605.3 Meleagris gallopavo | reverse complement strand
TATTTGTATTCCAATCGCTATGGAGGGAATGAAAATTCTAATTATTGTGGTCTATATATGTATTCACATTATGTTCTGAGCTATGAAGTATGTCTTCAGAATTCTGTTCAGTTTGACTCCAGAAAGATTATTCATTCTGACCATTTTCTTAAGCTATTTGGTGGAGTTTTCATTTAAGTTTCTACCTTACACAATGCTCCAATCCAAACCCACTGATCCAAAAATCCATTTTGTGGAGAAACAGACCTCAGAAAGAAGTCAAAGATGGGAAGAACCTATTAGGGCATCCTCCAGCCATTACTCTCATGCATATGCTCACTTCAGTAAAATGCCTGGAGCAGAAAATTGCACAATATAGATTTATGAAGTTCCTGTGTATAGCAGTAAATAGGCAGGATTTAAATTTAAAACTGATAAAAGGATATACTTTGTTGCACATGCATAATTAACCTAGAGAGCTTATTGCCACAAAAATATCACTGAGGCCTTAAAGATTAGAAGAATTTTAAAAAGGATTAAACATTTATATGGATAATGAGAACATTCATATTTGCATTAAATTAGATTTGTTTCTTTAAAAAAAATAAAAATGGTACAAAATGTCATATTCCAGGACATAAAACACCAGGCAGCCACTAGAATGAAAG
>NW_011162577.1:0-773 GCF_000146605.3 Meleagris gallopavo | reverse complement strand
CTCCTTTATGTCTCCAGCCAGGACTGCTGGGGAGCAGCTACACTAGTGAGGCTGTTTGCTCCCTGTGTGCCTGGAAGAGCCCTGGGAGGCGGGGAAGGCTCCATCCCCGACTCTCACCGTGGTCACGGGTCAGGCAGGGCTGAGCTGTGCAGCTGCTGTGTTATGCACATAATAGCAGCTCAGAGCTCGTGCTCAGCACCCCAGCTCGTGCTCAAAAACAAGTTCATAAAAAAAACAGGTCCGGCTAATTCTTCCCACAAGAGAAATCCTGGCATGCCTTCTCTGTGCACCACAGGAATGTTGCCACCAGCACTTGTCCTGGCTGACCCCATCGTGCCCTTATCCCATGTATCAGTCGTGATGGGGAAGAGAGGGGCAGTGGGAAGGTGAATGGCAAGGATCAGCCGAGCTCGTGGCACTACAGGCAGCACCTGCTGGCATTTGATTTATTTTGTATTTGTACTGCGTGAGGATTTAGAAACCCTCCATCTTACCTTGAAATTAGGGTACCTTTGGGAAGGTGCTGCACAGAGAGCTGGTCCATACCTCCAAACTGGGAGCTTGAAATAAGGCAATGAGGTAGACAGATGACGGGTTGCCTCTTCCTACTGAGTATAAAACCAGCACAGCCTGAGCCCAGCCCCCTGCAGCAGCCCAACAGACTCCCCCCATCCCAGGATGCACGGGCTGTTTGCTACAGATGGGGCACAGCTGGGCTGGGCAGCGCTTGGCCTGGCAGAGACAGGGCTGACTCCAACAGCTGTGTGGGATCA
>NW_011162576.1:0-688 GCF_000146605.3 Meleagris gallopavo | reverse complement strand
TTAGGGTTTAATTTTAATTTTTTATATTTTTGTAAATTTAAAACTGTTCTCTCTCTTCATGCTACTGAAATGTGAAACTACTAGTGAATGTGACAACACAAATGATTACTTGGCAGAAAGAAAAACCTTCTTGACAACCAGAGCAGTGCATCTTCTGCTCTGCTCTGGGAAGAATAGCCAAAAATGAGTCTTAACATGAACCATCCTGGTTCTTGCCAAGCACTCCCATGGAAATATGCTTTTCTGATTGATGGCAGTCTTAACGTGCACTATTACATGTGTTTTGGACAGCCAACCCTTATGCTGAGGGTTGCACATTTCTTATTAATCTCATGGTCTCAGCAAACTCAAAGTGACAGATAAGAAAATGGTCCCATCTCAGTTTTACACAGAGAACATCTCTCCTGTGTTGTCTGTCAGAGCTCTTCTTATCATTACTATTTTTTCTTCCATTATCCCTTTCCCCTTTCTGTTTGCTTAGAAACAGCTTTTCAGGACTTTTCAGCAGGCTGTCACTTACTACCTATGTTAATGATAATGATAGTATGTATGGCCTTTACAGAAATGTGAATTATGAGATTATTTTATTTAAAATCTACAATTTCCACTATAGAGCATCACTTTCTAATCTCTGTGTGTGCCATGCTTTAGCTTTCTGGACATCAGATATCATATATATTTTGCAAAG
>NW_011162575.1:0-662 GCF_000146605.3 Meleagris gallopavo | reverse complement strand
CTCTCCTCTCCTCTCCTCTCCTCTCCTCTCCTCTCCTCTCCTCTCCTCTCCTCTCCTCTCCTCTCCTCTCCTCTCCTCTCCGCTTAGCTATTTTTTTCTATATTTTTCTGAGAAGTTGAGAGACAGTTGAAAGTGAAGGTAGTGAGTATTCAACAAAATTCAAATTTTATGAAAGAAAGCAAAAACAACAGGCCATCAAATCAACTCACAGTTACTCAATGCAGGTGTATATGTAGTTGCAGTACACTTAGGGAAACTAATTAACCTATCATGACTACACTGAAGAACCAATTAAATCCTTCATAGAAAGAAACTGAAGTATTTATATCTCAAAAAAAGAACACTGTAGCAGTTTCCGTATGCACAAAACAAAAAATCCTTGTCAGTTATCAAAATTGCAGAAGTACGTATTTGGGCAAATAGAATGTTCTTCCACATCGATGACTTTATACAAGGAAATATAGGATAGATTTCCTAGTGTTCACATTATTATATTAAAATATCATGCCATAGTGGAGTAATTTAATGAATGCAGTCTCAAGTGACCACATTTAATCTAAAAAATAAATAAATAAATACATAGATAAATAAAACCAAGTAAAGCCCCCCTCTCTTGGAAGTGGAAGATTTAGCATTTATTTTCATCTTTTATCTTTCTTTCT
>NW_011162574.1:0-605 GCF_000146605.3 Meleagris gallopavo | reverse complement strand
TCCCTTCCCTTCCCTTCCCTTTCCTTCCTTACTCTTATCCTTACCTTTACCCTCATTTTCTTCTTTTCTCCTTTTCTTCTCTCTTCTCCTCAACTTACGCTCAACACCACGCAGCATTCACTCACTGTCCACTTAGTGGAATGGGGGGGACAATCTGATAAAACCCTGGGGTTAAAATAAAGACAATTTAAGAGAATAGAAAAAGGAAGGGAAAATAATAATGATCAAAGAATATACAAAACAAGTGATGCACAATGCAATTGCTAGCCAATACCCAGATAGATCCAGAGTATCAACAGCCTCCCTGAACAATTCTCTATTTTAATTTTCAGCAGAATGACATATGGTATGTATCTTTGGTAACTTTGAGCCAGCTATTCTTGTTCTGTCCCCTCCCAGCTCCTTGTGCACTCCCAGCTCCTCACTTTCAGGGCAGCATGAGAAGCTGAAATGTCCTTGTCTCTGGGTAGCACTGATCAGAAACTAAAACGTTGGGGTGTTATCAACATTATTCTCACCCTAAATCCAAAACACCTCACTGTACTAGATACTAGGAAGAATCACAGAATCACAGAATTGTAGGGGTTGGAAGGGACCTCTAGAGG
>NW_011162573.1:0-615 GCF_000146605.3 Meleagris gallopavo | reverse complement strand
TAAGCTCATATGTTTGACTCTATGGTTTTGATATATCACGTTTTTCTGTCAAAAAAGGAAGATCATTCCCCAAAGAGACTTGGTATGCATTGATATTAGAGTTAAAGGTGTTAAAAAATGTTAGGGTGCAAAGAGGATGGAGCCAAGCTTTTCCCAGAGCGGTACCCTGTGTCAGGCCAATGGCAATGGGCACAAACTGGAAAATTAGGAACCACTTCTGTATTGTGTGAGCAGCAGAGTACTGGCATAGGTTGCTCCAAGAGACTGTAGAGACACAGTCCCAGGCAAACAGCTCTAAAAGTAGGGGACTGGATTAGATAGCTTCCAGAAGTCCCCCCCAGCCTCAGCTATTCTGTGATTCTGTGAATCATTATGATAGATATTCCTAAGCTTTTTTAAAAATAGACTCCAGCCATTTCCTTTTATTCTGCCACCACTGTGGTTAATGTGGGATTTATAGAGTCTGAATGCACAAATCAAAGTCCCCTTCCTTCAGCAAGTGCAGATGTGGAAAGATGTAGCTAATGCTGCTTCACTGCTTGTCTAGTGCCTAAATCATAGAATCATAGAATGGCTTGGGTTGGAAGGGACCCCAAAGATCATCCAGTTCCAAAC
>NW_011162572.1:0-710 GCF_000146605.3 Meleagris gallopavo | reverse complement strand
TCACACCTCTCGCTCTCATCTGCCGCCTTCTCAGCCTCCTCCAGCTTCTGCAGGGCAGTACTCAGGTGCTCCTGGGCCCGATCCAGCTCCTCTTCCACCAGTTGGATGCGGCGGTTCAGAGAAGCCACCTCAGTTTCTGCCTTGGGAGCAGAAAACCCTTTTTAACTGCATGTCACACACACACATATATATATAAAACATTTGCAGCAGGTACTTTTGCATCGGTTATCTGGAATACCCATTTGCACCTGTGTTGTGGTTTTGTGACTTTTGTTGTCGGTATTCCACATCAGAACATCATGTAAAACAGTGGGAGTTAAAGAGTTAACGTTCTGGTACTGTGGACTGCCTTTTTTGGGCATTTTGAGTTCTCAGAGGGGAGGGGAGGAGCGGAGCAGCATTCCTGGAGGATTTCGCGTGCAGAGAAAGAAAGGTGGAGCTCCTGGCAGGACACCAGGCACTCTCACTCACTCGCTCAGGCCGCTGCAGAGAGAAACACGTGCTTCCCCTAAAGTCTACTAGCGTTAAGACCTCGTATTTGGACACTCTTTTCTTTCTCATTTTGTTTGATTTTGTTGGATTTAGTAAATTACCGTTCCTCCTTCGATCGTTGCCATTGTTTTTTTTTAGACCCATCTGCTATCTACCCTTCCTCCTCTCCCCTTCTTCTGGAGCACACGGCCTGCAAGTGCCTTGCCTCATTAGTCACG
>NW_011162571.1:0-621 GCF_000146605.3 Meleagris gallopavo | reverse complement strand
GCCAATCTTATTTCTAACGTCTGAAGAAAACACAATGGCTCAGCTGTGAAAAATTTCCTGGACTATCAAGTAATTGGAAGGAAAAAAAATAGCCATGAAGACTGATAATGCTCTGTTTTACCTAACATAGTAATTATAACCTCATATGCTGTTTTATCCCCTCACAATTACTTGACCCTGTGCAAATGTTTTCAATATACTGATATTACAATGAAAAACAAGTAGATAGAAGCGTGGTTTTACCAACACGCCTCTCTTAGAAGCCTTATTTATTAGTATGCCATTTTCAAATTTAGAGTTAACATATATTAAGCTATGAAGAGAGTCATTATCACATAAATATCTATTAATCATTGTAATTATGAAAAAACAATTAGATACATGTTGCATCACCTTGATTGAATATCCCTGTGATGCATCTCTAGTTTACATCTACTGACTTTCTGATTCTCCAGGAGATTAGCAAAAATAAACCAAATAAAATAAGAATTCTCCTCTGTGGTTTGGTTTCCAAATTATATTCAACACCTAGCATGTATATCTTCTGTTACTGCTGGTCTATATTTGTGCCATTTATCTTCATGTCACATCATCAAAACCTTTTCTTCTTAAGCTTTTTTT
>NW_011162570.1:0-646 GCF_000146605.3 Meleagris gallopavo | reverse complement strand
TAATAAACAACATGAAGACATGCCTATATAAAATAGAATAATACAGAAGCATAAGGAAGGCCAGACAAAAATATACTTTTTTTCCTTTGGTTTCTGATCAAGAAAATGTGAAAAATTAATCCATAAAGGGCTCTCCCAGAAATGGCATAGAACCAGTTGCTGGTTTTGGAGAGGGTCTGGCATCACTCATAAAGATGCCAAGGAGATAGCAGAAGCAGATCTTGCTCGACTAATTAGTACAGACTGATAGTTGAACAGTCAAGTTAGCTGTCAAGAGTGAAATGGATTACAGAATAGCCCTACTGGAAGAATAAGATGTTGGAAATACACTGGCGTCAGTGGTATTGAACATGCAGAGAGTACCAGCAGCTCCCCCGTGCTTCATAACAGGAGTGTTAGCTCAGCAAACAGTAGCAACAGTGAATCTGTCTCAGAACAGCCAGTTTCTGGGGTAGTTGGTATTGTAACAGTGAAACCTCACTAAGAAAATGGCTAGAAAGAGGCTGGGGAGTCCTGTGCATGGAAGTGTAAGGTAGGAGAGTTGGGGGCTAAGCTTTCTTCTTTTTTTGTTGCTTATTGTTATTTGGCGGTTTTGTTTTGCTTTGTTAAAATAATACAATAAGAAGCCAGATAAGAAAAAAAAGTT
>NW_011162569.1:0-610 GCF_000146605.3 Meleagris gallopavo | reverse complement strand
GAGCACTGGGTCAGAGCCTAAGGGAGGGGGGGGATGTACCGGGACAGTGGCCCTGGCTGAGCAGCCCCTCTCGGCCGCAGGCATGTGATGCTGCCCAAAGACATCGCCAAGCTGGTGCCCAAAACCCACCTGATGTCCGAGTCGGAGTGGCGGAACCTGGGCGTGCAGCAGAGCCAGGGCTGGGTGCACTACATGATCCACGAGCCAGGTGAGCCCCGTATGGCTGCCCTATGGGATGCGAGCTCCCATCCCACAGCCCGGCCTGACGCTGTGCTACGTCCCCACAGAGCCACACATCCTCCTCTTCCGACGGCCGCTGCCCAAGAAGCCAGAGAAGTGAGCATTCCTTGGGCTGGCCGCAGCCCTCATCTGCCTGGGCTACAAAGCACCTTCATCATCATCATCCTCCTCCTCCTCCTCTCTCACACCCCCTGTTCATAGGAGCTTTCCCGGTTGGGGCAGAGCCACTGGGTGCCCGAGATGCTCATGAACTCAGTGCCATCTGGGCACCTGCAGCGGCTCAGCCCCGAGCACCGCGCTGTGGGGACGGGGTTCTCAAAAGCTTCAATAAAAGGATATTTGGGAGCTGCTGTGTGCTGCTGTTCTGTCT
>NW_011162568.1:0-896 GCF_000146605.3 Meleagris gallopavo | reverse complement strand
GGAGCAGCGGGATTCCCCGGGGGGGGGACGGACACTGGGAGAAGGGATACGGAGCTGGGACAGCCCGAGGGATGGGGAAAGTAAGGGGGACATCGGGAACGGGGACATCGGGCAATGGGACAACCCAGGGGACAGTGGGAAAGTTCGGTAGGATGGGGACAGTGGGATGGGGACACTTCAGTGTGGGGACGGGGACGTTGAGCACTGAGAACGGGGATATTCCAGTGGGACACTGGGGAGCAAAGGGGTGGGGAGACAGGAAATGGATGGGAATATGGGATGTAGGGACATTGGGACACGGGGATATGGGGACATTGGGGACATCGGGACGTGGGACATGGGGATATGGGGATATAGGGATGTGGGACATGGGGATACGGGGACATTGGGATCATTGGGACGTGGGGATGTGGGACATGGGGATATGGGGAGATGGGGATATGGGGACATTGGGGACACTGGGACGTGGGGATATGGGACACGGGGATATGGAGATATAGGGATGTGGGACATGGGGATATAGGGACATTGGGATCATTGGGACGTGGGGAGGTGGGACACGGGGATATGGGGATATAGGGATGTGGGACATGGGGATACGGGGACATTGGGGACACTGGGACGTGGGGATATGGGATACGGGGATATGGGGACATAGGGACATTGGGGACATTGGGATGTGGGGATATGGGACATGGCGATATAGGATATAGGAATATGGGGATATGGAGACAAGGGGATATGGGGACAAAGGGGATACAGGATATGGGGATATGGGATATGAGACATGGGTCACTGGTGGGGGGAGTGGGGCAGGAGGGTGAGAGCCCAGGGAACACAATGTGGGGACATGGGGGCACTGTGGCAGGGAGGGGACAAAAGGGACGCTGCAGCTG
>NW_011162567.1:0-755 GCF_000146605.3 Meleagris gallopavo | reverse complement strand
ATTACACGAAATTAACTTAAGATCAATTTGCCTGTCACATAAATCTATGTTATGTAACTTATATGATTCTATGAACTTTTAACTCATTGAAAAGCTTGAATACAAAAATCATTTAACTTAAAACCCATGCAAAGTCTTAAAAAAAATTGAAGTGAACCAGAAGTACTGGTTTCTATATATCTTGATATACCAGAAGTTAATGTATTTGAAGCTAAAATACAACTCTAATTAAAGGTTAGAGTGGCATGTAATGAGAGGTAATGCCAATCTATAACATCATTCTTCTTGGGGCAGGTCCAGAGGGGGGTCATGAAGATGATCAGAGCACTAGAGCACTCCCCCTACAAGGTCAGGCTGAGAGAGCTGGGGCTGTTCAGCCTGGAGAAGAGAAGGAGGAGAGTTCATAGCAGTTCATCCCAGTACCTGAGGGAATCCTAGTGAAAAGCTGGTGAGGGACTTTTTCTAAGGGCAGGTAGCAATAGGACAGGGCATAATGGTTTTAAACTGGAAGAGGGTAGGTCTAGACAAGATATTATGAAGGAATTCTTTACTGTGAGTGTGGTGAGACATTGGAACAGGTTCTCCAGTGAGGCTGTGAATGCCCCTTCCCTGGAATTATTCAAGGCAAAGGCTGGATGGAGCTTTGTACAATGTGGTTTAGAGGGAGGTGTGTCTGTCTATAGCGGGGGGGGTGGAACCAGATGGTCCCTTCCAACCCAAACCATTCTATGATTTTATGATTCCTGTTGACATTT
>NW_011162566.1:0-640 GCF_000146605.3 Meleagris gallopavo | reverse complement strand
GAATATATATATATATATATATATATATATATAAATTTTCCCAAGCACTTGCTCTTCTGACCAGAGATACAAAGTGTATAGTCCAAGCATATGGAGATAATCTTATTCTACTTTAGAGGATTATCAGTTTCAAATAAAGATCAAAAGAATGTGCAATATTTGCAACATGTAATGCATCTTAATTTACCTCAAGCAAATGCCGTGTTTGTAGCATCGTCCTTCACATGGCGTGCTAGCAATGCAAAAGAGTAAAGAGTTCAGACTGTGTCAGAGCCACAAGGTAGTGTTAATTCCTGTTAAAGTAAGTCATCCACAGTAAGCACTTAAGGGAAATTCAAAGCTATTACAGAGGATAGCTTGCCAAAAATGTTAACTCACTTATGACAGTCAAATACTGTTAAATTCTTTGAACATGTGTAAAAATGGGAAAACTTGCAGATCTAATTCCAGAAAATGTGGGTAACACACTGATAAATGGGTTGCTCTAAAAATTCACACAGTTCTGTTATGATTTAATTTTGAGTCTTTTTTATTTAATTGAGTGTTTAACTATTGATGGAAACACAGTAGTTCCTCCAAGAAAGATGCAGTTATTTACCCTGAATGGAATTCTGTGTGGCACTTACATTGTATTTTTTTG
>NW_011162565.1:0-643 GCF_000146605.3 Meleagris gallopavo | reverse complement strand
TCTCCCTAAAATGCTGAACAGAAAATTTTTTATTTAACTTTTTTTGTGTGTGTTTGTGTATTTCAGGATAGCTGTGAATTTTCAAGCTAGCTCCAGAAGCTGAGCTTAGTGAACTAACCGCCTCTTGTTAACTGAGCATCCCTCTACCTCCAACACAAGCCTTCCTTCCTTGTCTCTGTTCCCTAAATGAGTTTCAGTTTCACAGAATTCCAAAAGGGCTGAAGTAGGAGGTCTCTCTGGGTCCATCTGGCCTGATTCCTGCCTGTCCTGCAGGGACACCCAGAGCAGGGTGTCCATGTCCAGGCAGATTTTGGAGATCACCAAGAAGGAGACCCTGCGGCCTCTCTGGACAGCTTGTGCTCCACCTGCACAGCACAGAAGTGTTCCCTGGTGCTCAGAGGAAACCCACTGCTCATTGCCCACAGCTTCTGTTCCTAGAACTGGGCACCACTGAAAGAGGCTGGCTCAATCCTCTTGGCACCTCCCCTTTAGGTACTTATGGACACTGTTGAGATACCCCTGAGCTTTCACAGAATCACAGAATCACCAAGGCTGGAAAAGACTTTCAAGATCATCCAGTCTAGCCATCCACCTATCACCAATGGTTCTCCAAGTATCACCAAGTTCTTTACAGAGAGAGTGG
>NW_011162564.1:0-771 GCF_000146605.3 Meleagris gallopavo | reverse complement strand
GGAAGGGGGGGGAGGGGAAGGAGTTGCGCAACGCGTGGGGGTTTGCATCGCAATAGGGGTCTGATCGCGACTGGGGATCGCATCGCAATAGGGGTTCGCTGTGCGATAGGGGATCGCCTTGCGTTGCGCTGCGTTGCATTGTATCCGGGGCTGGGTTTGCAATAGGAGCTGAAGTGCAGTTGGGTTTACGTCCCATTGGGAAGTCCGTTGCAAGGGGGATTTGCTTCGTACTGCGTTGCAAGGAGAGGGGTTGCTTTGCTTTGCTTTGGAAGTGGGGAGGTTGCTTTGCGTCGTGGCTTGCTCTGCAATAGGGTTGCATTTGCATTAGGGGTTGCATTGCAGTGGGGATTTCTTTGCACTGGGGGTTGTGTTGCATTGCATTCGGGGTTTGCATTGCACTGCGTTGCATCACGTTGCACAGGGGGTCGGGTCGCAGTGGGGCTTTGCACTGCGTGGGGGTTTGCTTGGTTTGCTTTGCGTTGCATTGAGGATTGCACGGCTTTGCACTGCAGCGGGGGTTGCATTGCCCAGGGTTTGCATCGCATAGGGGGTTTTGCTTTGCATTGCCAAGGGGTTGCATTGCCAAGGGGTTGCATTGCCCAGGGGTTGCATCGCATAGGGGCGTTGCTTTGCATTGCCCAGGGGTTGCATTGCCCAGGGGTTGCATTGCCCAGGGGTTGCATCTCATAGGGGCTTTGCGTTGCATTGCCCAGGGTTTGCATCGCATAGGGGGTTTTGCTTTGCATTGCCCAGGGGTTGCATTGCCCAGGG
>NW_011162563.1:0-654 GCF_000146605.3 Meleagris gallopavo | reverse complement strand
TTTTTTTTGTACCAAGAATTGCAGTTCTGTAAATGAATGTTTGTAACAATGTCTCTTTTCCTTTGAAAAGAAGAATTCTTCTGAAAAAAAAAGAACTCCAACAAAGTTGTGGGATTGTGGCCAACTTTCTCAATACTATTGGAAAATAGTTTATAGTTAACTATAAACTATATTAGTTTATTTCAGTGATTTGTGCAATTCTGGTTTAACTCCTTCCACTCTCCTGTGACAGTGCAAAAAAAGGTCCACGATATGATAAAAAATTCGTGTTTTTCATAAGGAATGTAAGTTGATCAGAAGTAATGTAAGTTTTTCAAAATGTTCTTTTAAAAACACTTCTTCCGTGTACGAGTAGGGTCTAAGGGAAATCAGGAAGGGGAAAAGCGCCACCTATTGACCACCGCTTGAAATCTTATTCGTTGCTTCTTGGTACCCGTTGTAGTTGTATTCAAACGATCACAGCTGGTGTTTTAGATGCATATATGTATTAAAAGTTTACGTATTTTCAGGGTTTATGCTAACATGTTTCAAAAGTATAACTAAAACCAAAATATATTTTACCACAGTAATCATGTAGCATAGGTGTTAAAAAATAGAAAATATTTTTCTGCTATCCTTCCCTTCCCTTCCCTTCCCTTCCCTTCCCTTCCCTTC
>NW_011162562.1:0-638 GCF_000146605.3 Meleagris gallopavo | reverse complement strand
ATTTACAAAAAAAAAAAAAAAAAGGCAATTCTGGTGAATGTATCTCATGCCAATTCTGCCTTCCTATGCATCAGAGGGCCCTGTGCTCATCCTTTAATTGGGTCCTTCCTAAAGCATGAAACAGTCCAGAAGTTCCTCAGCACGGACTGGGGATGGCTCCCTGTTGGGGATCAGAAAGTTCACCTGCAGTCTTTGTGATTTGGTTTTAGCTTTGGCTGAAGTGAGGACACTATAAGGAGCTGCTTTTATCCTTCCCTATCCATCTGACCCACTCTCAATTCTAAATGGTTTCTAAGCCTGAAGGATCCCTGGCTACCCAGACTGTAACATGCAGTCAGTTTAGCAAAGTCAGAAGGTGAACTCCCCCATCATATGTGCAGAATGGTTGGTGGAATCACCATCACTGCACTTGGGTTTTGGTGTTCACCCATGTGCTTCTTCCACTACTTTCCAGAGACCTTATTTGAGACCCTGCCAAGGTGCTCCCTTCTTGTGCAGGCATGCAGACAGGCAGGAGGAGATTCAAGGATGTTTTGAGAGGTAGTGTTGTTTGCTTTGGAAAGAGGGAGAATATTATTTACTCTCTATTCTAATTTTATACTATTATGCCCAATTGGGGTATTTTTACCCTTTTTTTT
>NW_011162561.1:0-675 GCF_000146605.3 Meleagris gallopavo | reverse complement strand
TTTTTAATGTCAACTTCACCTTGACCTGAGGAGCAGTTCCCCAGACTTCTGTGTTGGAAACCTTTCTTCTACAAAAAATGAATTTTGAGTGATTCACATTGTTAAAATGTAATCCATGTTTTTCAGACTGCTGAAAGCTTTTCTACAAAGAACAAGTCAAACCACTTAGTGATGGGACAGATGACATATATGAGTTTATTATAAAGAGATACTTTTTCTCCACTCTCAGTGGCTGACAGCTAAGTGCTGGGAAAAAGTACAAAGGAACTTTACAAGAAGCCTTTACTGTAATTACAGCCCTAACTTCAGAGTTTGTATTGTCTGAAGTGATGGTGGAAGGATTCTATGCATAAGAGAAATGTTCAGAATTGTATTTATTTTTTTTTAATTCTGAATCTGTTTTATTTTGCAAATGATTTTTTACAATCCAAGAAGTTCTGTGTGCAGAAATTAAAGTATCCCTAGGGAAATTTTGAACATGTTGAGCATCTCAGTCCCAGGTGAAAAGAATGATCAAAGTCACGTATTTTTCTGCATGCCTTAAAATTTTGTACAGAGTTGTTTGTATCACTGAACAGCAAATTTTCTTTTTTTTACTTTTACTTTTTTTTACTTTTACTTTTTGCTTTACTTTTTTTTTTCCCCCAACAGGCAGCTTCTAACTTTGCCCCTTTC
>NW_011162560.1:0-695 GCF_000146605.3 Meleagris gallopavo | reverse complement strand
TTTTAATTAAAACAGAAAGCACAGCTGCATAGTTTTCACTGATCACGGTGATTAACCACTGTATCAAAATGCATACAATTATTTGCCGTAATTTATGCACTGAGCCCTTCCTGTGCCCTGGTTTCAGCCCAGACAGTGTCAATGGCACAACAATACCTGTTGTTGCTGAGCAATGGATGTGTGCTCAGGGCCCAGCCACTTCGTAGGGCAGTCACTGCCATGAAGGCACATGGCGGAAGGTGAGCTGTGCCAGGTCACTTGCAGCCCGTGGGCTGGACATGCCTGTGCTATGAAATAGGTGAATATGTGAGAATAGGAAACAGGTATGCAGTTCTACCCATTGTCCATCTTCAAAGCCACAGTTCGGATTCATAATCATAGAACGGCCTGGTTTGAAAAGGACCAGAATGATCATCTAGTTTCAACCCCCATGCTGTGGGCAGGGTCACCAACCATTAGACCAGGGTGCCCAAAGCCACATCCAGCCTGGTCTTGAATGCTTCCAGGGATGAGGCATCCACAACCTCTCTGGGCAACCTGTTCCAATGTGTCACCATCCTCTGATTCTCTCTGATTAAATAAAATAAAAAGTGAGACCCCTAGATCCCAAAAATCATTAAAAAAAAAAAGAATGAAGAAAAAAATAGAAATACTGAGAGAACAGCAATGCTGATTTCCTTCCAGCCTGGCTAAAA
>NW_011162559.1:0-662 GCF_000146605.3 Meleagris gallopavo | reverse complement strand
ATTTTAAACGCTTTACAGAGTAAAGTCTTAGGAAATGAGGTTAAAATCATTGTTCTGCAAAGACTTGTGCTGGTATTTCTGTTGGAGTCAGTGGAGCAATGTCTGTGATAAAAGTTAAGCTCCGTACAGACTGTCAGACACTGCTTAGAGATGCAGAGATGTATTGCTGTAAGTGGAACCAGTGGTGCTGCAGGTTCTGTTCTTTGTGCCCTCCAGGGATGGAAAACAACTGTGAGCAGGAATGAATCCTGCTGACAGCTCCACTGCATTGTTTGTGTTTAACCCCAGGAGTGGCAGAAAGCACCCAAAGAATTCCAGTGTTTCTGACTTGGCAAATGGTCTACACATCGTTGAAGATCTTTTTAAAAATTATTTCTGTGCAACAAAATACAAGAAAAGATGTCATGTAGGAAGTAATGCCTGCACTTAGAAAGATGGCCCTGCAAAGACTTTCTAACTATGTTAAATACCCGTAGTTTTAGATGCACGATAGTTTGATATTTTACAGTGCAGATGCTGGAATTTAGCCTGAGGAATGCATTTTGAAATGATCTACAGTCTTTCTGATTGACAGTACCCCATTTATCGGTATTGAGGATATTCCCAGTAGAACTCACTGGGAGCAGGGGTCAAAGAAAATGAGGATAACTTGGAGGGGTTTT
>NW_011162558.1:0-768 GCF_000146605.3 Meleagris gallopavo | reverse complement strand
GGAGATTTAGATTAGATGTCAGGAGGAGGTTTACTGAGAGAGTAGTGAGGAGCTAGAACAGGCTGTCCACAGCCTGTGGAAGCCCCATCACTGAAGGTCTTTGAGGCTAGGTTGGATGGTGCCCTGGGCAGAATGATCTCATATTTGATCTAGGAGCTGGCAGCCTTGCCCGTGGAAGGGCAAGTGGAGCTTATTAATCCTTGAGGTTCCTTCTAACCCAAGCCATTCTATTATTCTACTGATAGTTGTTTTTTTTTTTCTTTTTTTACTGGAAACAAGATCTGAAGCATCAAAGCTGAGGAGGGAGGCACATATTAATGCTACACTAAAAAATATTTCCAATGTTACTGCACAAACTAACACAGCATTTTCATGTAAATCCTGAAAGTCAGACGATACTCATGCTATCTCAAAAATATACCAACTTAAACATGGATATATACTAACCTCCTTTATCATGAAAATAGTGTTGAAGTGTTAGATCAATCCAGAAAAGAAATAAAGGAAAGAGAAAATAACATTGTTTAGCTCAACAAAGCCATTCTCACTATGTTTTAAGTCAGCCACTTTATTTTGATGGAAAACAACCAAGACAGGAAGCAACTTAGGTATGATGAAGTGTAAGATTCATGAGCTTGTGTAGTAATATTGAGTTAGTGTGCTGATTTACTTGAGGGAATTAGAGATGAAATCTTAAGACAGCATCTGACTAATGCTTAGAAAATATTTTCGTCAAAAATTTTTTGTAGGAAAATTTTTTGAAAAGTT
>NW_011162557.1:0-645 GCF_000146605.3 Meleagris gallopavo | reverse complement strand
CCCCAACTCCTCCTCTCCCCCCCCACTCACTGCGCGGCGCCAGGCGGTCGATGTAGGTCAGCAGTTGGGATTTGGCCACCCCAGGGTCACCCATCAGGCAGATGTTGATGTTACCTGGGAGACCCCAAATCCCACAGCATGGGACCCCAAATCTCAATGAACACAGCCCCAAATCCCACCCAATGGACACCAAATCTCAACTGAGGCTTGAACTTAACCCCAAATCTCATTATATGGGACCCCAAATCCCACTGTATGGGACCCCAAATCCCACTGCATGGGACCCCAAATCCCACCAAATGCACACCAAATCTCAATTGAGACCTGAACTTAACCCCAAATCTCATTATATGGGACCCCAAATTTCATTGTATGGGACCCCAAATCCCACTGCATGGGACCCCAAATCTCAATGAACACAGCCCCAAATCCTACCGAATGGGCACCGAATCTCAACTGAGACCTGAACTTAACCCCAAATCTCATTATATGGGACCTCAAATCTCACTGTATGGAACCACAAATCTCACTTTACGGAACCCCAAATCCCCAGCATTCGTTGAGCCCCACATATCACCACGTCGGACCCCAAACCCCACTTTATGGGACCCCAAAACCCCACTTTATGCAGCCCAAATCCCCCTT
>NW_011162556.1:0-675 GCF_000146605.3 Meleagris gallopavo | reverse complement strand
CCCCACTCCCCTCAGGCAGCGAGGCACTCGCCCGGCCTGGGTGCTAACGGCCCCGCCGCTACTTCTCAGCCCCGGCTGCGGCACGGGTCGGCTGTCAGCTCGAATCCCGGCATCGACGTGATTATGTTGCTGGTGGTTACGACGCTGCTTTGTCTGTAGGCGTTTAGAACCAACGGTGCAGGTGACACGTTCCTTGTACAACTGTACCAAGAGATCGAGCTGCAACACACACGGTCAGTTAAGGAAACCAAACCTTCTGACTACCACCTTGTTGCAAAAGTGAGGCAAAATGTAACTGGATGACATCTAAAGCACACAGGTAAACACACATGTGGCAGCCACTAGGGGACACATACCTCTTTCTTCCCCTGCATGTCCTTGGCACTCCGTAAGCAAACCAGCAGACCCGTATGCAGTGGCTGGAATTCATCCTGTTGCTGTATGGAGGCACTGGATGCTGAAGAAGAATCTGACTTTGGTGAAGGATGCACTTTCAGCTGAGGTCTGAACTCAGTCAGTAGATTCAGACTACATATTACTGTGAGAGTGGTGAGACACTGGAACAGGTTGCCCAGTGAGGCTGTGGACGCTCCTACGTTGGAAGCCTTCAAGGGCAAGCTGGATGCGGCTGTGAGCAACCTGCCCTAGTGGGAGGTGTTCCTGCCTACGGCGGGG
>NW_011162555.1:0-644 GCF_000146605.3 Meleagris gallopavo | reverse complement strand
AGGGTCACAATTTATTTGCAAAAAATTCAGGTCAAACAAAACTCATGCTACTCAGCCAGTGTATCATAGCTCATCAGGGTCCCATAACTCAGCTCTTTGTCTCACTTGCAAAGGTTAAGACAAAACTTCATCTTCTACTGCCAGTTCTTTATTTGATCTGAATGAAACCAGCTCACAGATTCCAGTGAGATGAAAACCTGGCCCTCGGGAGTCAGTGTGACTTTTGTCAGGGACTGTATGCAGTGGAGATGGGATTTCTGCTCTGGGTTGTTAATCCTGTATTTTTACAACCCTCGTTTTGCATTAGCAGATACATGTAGTGTGATAGTTTCCTAAGTACTCATACACATAGCTGTGGAGAGTGTGTGCATCTGTGTATATGGATGTGCTATCCATGTGATAACTTGCAGAACTCTGTGATGAACCTCCTTGCATTTCTCACCTCATCACCTGTCCCTTGCTTACCAATTCATTTCTCCCATGACTATTACGAATTGTAATCCAAGCCTTTGTGAATTCTTGCAGTTTCTGTGGCTTGAAAAGCAAGAGGTAGAGGAACAAATGAGTTCCAGTGCATTTTCCAGATCTGTGTTTAATGCTTTTTTAATTACTTTTTTTTTTTGTAGCTTCTTGGGTAACTCCAG
>NW_011162554.1:0-623 GCF_000146605.3 Meleagris gallopavo | reverse complement strand
GTTGTGTCCATAGGTGAGCTCCTGTTTGCGGGATGCCCGCAATTGTGAATAAAATCTGCTTTTATCAGACATACTCTTCTGACGTAATTATTTAGATATTTCCAATATTATGCATTATCTCCTTTGTTTTGGTTGCTATCAGGTCATCCATGTCTTTGAATTTGAGGGGGTACTGTTTAATCTGAACCAGCTGAGCTCCCTCCTTTATTCTGAATGCTATTGGTGCTGCATTCTTAGCCCTACCGGAGGTTTCTACTACCTGTAATAGGAGCAATCTGTTGTTTGTTAATCAAATCATTTGTAAGCTTACCACTAGAAAATTGAAACAACAGCAGGGGCCGTAACATAATTGTTGGATATTTCCAACAATAGGGATGGTGGTGCTGCCTACAACTATGAAATAATAGTAAAATCCCTCCAGGTCTGCTTAACTTGTTTACACCTCCAAAGGTCTTTTGCCAGTCAGAGCAAGAATGTACACATTAAAGGAATTGAAGTAAGAGACCTGGACAAATTAATTCAGGTGGCTTGGAAAGTATATAGAAACAGGCATTGTAATGAAGGAAAGAAATTGGGAGTGTGGGAATCAAATGTTGTTTCTGCATTAGAATTGGATAATATAT
>NW_011162553.1:0-636 GCF_000146605.3 Meleagris gallopavo | reverse complement strand
TTTCTTTTCACTTTAAGTTTGGTTTGCGGGGAGGAGGAGGAAGGTAGAGTGAGGAGAAAGGGCAAAGGAACTCAGCGTTTCGGCAGTGGGCATCCCTTTGAGCAACGATCAATAAGCGCTTTATCCTAATTTAAACCCATGTACAGCCTTCCTCGGGGCTACTGCTAATGCCACGACACGCGCAGCTCAGGCTGTCCCTCTCCAGGTTGTCCCACGCTAAAGACCGCGACGCAGCAAATGAAGAAGCAGACTAGTTGAGCAAACCGCCCTTCTGGTGGGGCAGGGGGCAAGAGGCGACTTGTCTGTGTTCGAACACACGTGGCAGCTCGCTGAGCACCGGAGGTTTCATCGCAGACCCGCAGATACTGGGGATCTCCTGTCCTTAAGGCCGAGGTGTGCGGGCAGCCTCGCGCAGCCAGGCCGGGCCGTGGCCAGGTGCGCTGAGAGCTCAGGTGGGGCTGCAGCCCCGCGCCCTCCAGGCGTATTTGATTTCGCCCATTACCGCACCTCGCTCCTGCGCACACTCTGCGGGGTGTCCTTTATCGCTCTCCCTTCTTTCCAGGAGGAGAGAGGGGGTGGGGAGGGGTGCGGTGATGGCCCCGGGGGGCTCGGCCGCCTCCCGCCTCGCCCCGTATA
>NW_011162552.1:2129-3475 GCF_000146605.3 Meleagris gallopavo | reverse complement strand
TTTTAACTTTTGGAAAGAAAAAAGATACATCTCAAATCAAAGCAAAAAAAGTGAAATGTGGAATGTTCAGCCAAAACCAAAAGTATTTGGATTCAGAATAGTCGGTAGAGTGTGTAGTAGGATTTATAGCTCATGTTCTTCATCTTCACATTATTCTCTGCAAGCTGAGTTCTGAAAATGGATGATATTTCCCAGAACCCTCTATGGTTATGAATTCACATGTTGAACCATACTCAGCAAGTGGGGTGTCAAAAATGTTGAATGTGTCATATGGATTAAAAGTTTTTTTTTTTCCTGACAGCTACTGTTTTTGTTAAACATTCCAAGACACTGATCATCCACTATAAAACTTCTGTGGTGAACTGCTATTCCCTGTTGGGTGTCTGTTGAAGTTAATTTGTCAATGCACAAGAAGCACAGGATAAAGATCTTCTAATACCAGCTTGTCAGAATAGAAATGGTATGTAGGCTTCTGAAATGGTACATGTTCTCAAGTCCTACAATTGTGTGAAAAACTTCTCATAAATAAATGTTATTAGAAAAGATGTTTTCTATGAAAAATAAAAAATACCTGCTTGCAAGAGAAATGACAACTAAAAACAAACACCCAAATTTTTTCCAACCTGCAGTGGAAATATTTGGAGAAAATAAATAAATTCTAAGAAAATGAGAATTTAATTTACCTTTTATGAGAATTCTATTATTATTTTAAGACTTGTAATTATTTCTCCTGAGTAAATAATGTGATTTAAGAAAACAAACAAACAAAAACAAACAAACAAAAAACAAACAACAGAATTACTGCTCCTCTGTTGCTGCTTTTAATCCTGAAGGTCTTTTCAAACTGTCAACAAATGATGTTGTGTGACACACATGGTATACAACTACTAGCTGGATGGAATGTGACATCTGTACAGCTGATGAAAATTTAAATGACCTGTCTAACGAGTCTGCAATATCTTGAAGAGGTGATTGACAAACTGTCAGACACTTCAGACCAAGTTCATGAATACATACACATTTTCATTGTTAATTTACGCATGATGTTAAACAATGGTAGGTGCAAATAAGATACTTAAATGCCAAAAATATACTAAGAGCTGGAGATATTTGATTCACATATGTGTTTTTTATCTTGCCAATTCATCTGATTTTTATGCACATATACCTTTCCTTAGTTTGGTAAATATTTGAAAATCAATAAAGCAAACAAAATTTAACTTTTCTGGAATCTCAAACTAAGTATAAATAATGTGTCCATACAGATCAGCTTATTTATTTATTTATTTATTTATTTTGTGTGTGTGTGTGTGTGTGTGTGTGTGTGTGTGTGTGTGTGTGTGTAG
>NW_011162552.1:0-691 GCF_000146605.3 Meleagris gallopavo | reverse complement strand
ACAAACATTAAAAAGAAACAAATTAGCAAAAACCTTTCAATAACTAACTAAAAATTCTTAATTTTAGAAATAGTCAACAGCATATTTAGATATAGAAAGAAATTAATACTATCCATCTATCTGTTAAATTGCATGACATTGTCAAAAGTGTTGAGGTTGAATTTTAAATCTTGACTGTTACTTATTTATATGCTTTTATTGTGGGATTTGGATCCTTACTGTAAGATTAATTTCAGCTATCTATACCTGTCGCAAGCAGTCAAACAAGTTCTTCAGACAGAATGTGAAGTCCTCATCCACAAAGATTTTCAGGACAAGATTAAATATAGTGTAAATATAAGTCTACTTTGAGCAAGAATTTGAGCAAATTTTCTACCTTTTTACCTTGAACTCTCTTACAGTCCTAAGTACTCAGTCATTCTGAAACTTTATACAGGCTCTTTCTCTCTTTCTGCACTCAGTAAAGAAATAGAAACAGTTTCAGAAATTAGTTCACATCAGTAAAAGAAAATGTCAGTGGCAGGTAGCATGAAATGTTCTCTGGAGGAGCCCGTAAGATTAACCTGCATTTGATAATTAACTTCCAGACAGTTAAAAAATGATAATACGGCAAGGCATTTCATCTTGACTATATACAAACTATTGGTCAGTTAAGGATCACATGACTATTACAAGTTTTGTTTGTTTGTTT
>NW_011162551.1:0-718 GCF_000146605.3 Meleagris gallopavo | reverse complement strand
ATTTTCACAACTACATGAAGTGAAAAGCATAATTTAATAAGTTTGCCACAAACTTATAAAATTTACTTACTTAGTTTTTTTTTTTTTTTTTATCTGACAACACTGATATTCATGTGAATAGATTGTTGAATCACAGATATTTACAGATAGGCTATCTACAGATGATGTTATTCAATATAAAATAAAAACACATTTTAACAGCCAGCAGGTCATGCAAATTTGCATTTCTTCAACACCTTTGTTTTTCATGAAGTACCTAAAATATTTCCCTTCAGAACAGAAGCAATACTGGGGGATGGAATCCTGCAGTAGAATTTCATTTAAAATCTTTAAAGAAAAGACCTTAAAGAAAAGATGATCTGGAATATATTGTCTATGAAGATTGTGAAATCTTCAACTTTAGTAGAGTTAAGGCTATTAGATAAATGTAGACTGGTAGTAAAGTAGATAGCACAATTATTCAATCCAAATTACAGATTTGATCCATAAATAAAATAGCCACTTGATAATCTCTCCAGTTCTAATATCAATGAGTAAATGAAAATTTAGCATGTCATATCAATGAAAAATATTGTTAGGTATTATTTCAGGAAATGCAAAATCACGATGCTAACATTACCCATAGTATCAGTGATTCATACTTTGATCAAGTTGGAACTTAGCCTTGGAGACAACAAATAATAAAAGATATTCATATAAGCTAAGCTATTTTTATTCT
>NW_011162550.1:0-811 GCF_000146605.3 Meleagris gallopavo | reverse complement strand
TCGCCAACCAGCAGACCAGGCTGCCCAGAGCCACATCCCGCCTGGCCTTGAATGCCTCCAGGGATGGGGCATCCACAGCCTCCTTGGGCAACCTGTTCCAGTGCCTCACCACCCTCTGTGTGAAAAACTTCCTCCTAATATCCAATATAAACCTCCCCTGTCTCAGTTTAAAACCATTCCCCCTTGTCCTGTCACTATCCACCCTTGTAAACAGTCGTTCCAATGAAAAAGGATAATCATCCCAAAATAAAAATTTTCAAGATGAAGCACCACAGATCAACCCAAATTTGAATTTTCCCAGAGAGCCTATTAAAATCTTTGGGTTTGTGTTCAAAGCTCCACTTCTTCCAGTTCAGTACAGACAATCCATTTATTTTCTGAGGTCCATTTGCACAGGTCTGTTTGACTACCATATCCTTGTTTAGTGCCGCCAGTTTCTCTGCATCTATCACAAGTGAGGTGACTTTATCCTGGAAGAACATGAGGAATCCCATCTATTTTCATACCAAGTAGCTGGTTACAACTACTGTGAAAGATAGGAAGAGCTGAGAGAAGGCTCTGGATGGGACATGTCATGAAGGGCATAATATTTTAACAAGCAGGGACATGAAAGTGTAAAGCTTGGTCAGACTAAGTCTACAGCTATTCTGTCACTTGAGGCTGTGAAGGGTTGTGTTAAGGACTATCGAGTGTGGGCTGTTATGGTTCTGGCTCTGCCACTGTCTTGAGAAAGCTTCCTCTTCCTTCTCCACGCACACACCCCCACACGATATGCACTCCAGACTTTCTTCAGCAATCTTTTTTTTTTTTT
>NW_011162549.1:0-939 GCF_000146605.3 Meleagris gallopavo | reverse complement strand
GGGAAGGGAAGGGAAGGGAAGGGAAGGGAAGGGAAGGGAGGGCCCATAGTGACTGCAAGCCCTATAGATGTAGGTAGCCCCACTGTCAAAGAAAACAACAACACACACACACACAAACTGTGATAGTGGCACCAGCTATGAAGCCAAACACTTACAGATTATATCCTTCAATTTCTTTCAGTCTCCTCACCCACTACATGAAGCAGAGATGATCACAGCTTCCTCCTGGCACATGTGATAAGGCACATGGAAGACAGAGGAAAATAAATGAAAGATTTTATAGAACGAAGGGAACATGCACAGGAAGAGAAACAGGAATGTATTATCACTATTTTCCTCTCTGCTGATGCAATCATATCCAGACTACATATGTTTCAAAATGAAGTTACAAACTATGGCCTTTGGGCTCTTATTCTTTTATTTTAGGCAATTTTAATAGGTTGCACAGAATAATGAGATACCAACTTCTCTAATAGACAGAAACATTTCCCTGAAATTGCTTTAAAAATCATAAGAAAAAATATTCTATTGTGGTTCCTTCCAAGTTACTGTACTAGAACCAATTCAGGCAACTTTAATCAGATGATATCAGGCAGCAGTGAAAATGCAATTTGTTGCAAAATTTGTTTTTCAATTTTTCTGTAAGAAGCCAAATGTTCAGTTGTTTTGCAGCTCTCCACTGGACCTTATCAAAGAACATGTTAGCTAAAGGGCATCAACACCACTGATCACTCAAAGGGAAACAGAACAGCTGTGTTCCTGACAGCTGGAGCAAGCATGACGTCCATCAGCAAATAATGGGGATATCTAAAATTATTCTTCTTAGCAGGGTGCCCCAAATCCTGTTATGTTGTAAATGAAAGAACTCAGTGATGGCCAATTCAAACAATTATTTTTCCAGTGGATGATAAACTTTTTTCTTTTTTTCTTCTTCTTCTT
>NW_011162548.1:0-677 GCF_000146605.3 Meleagris gallopavo | reverse complement strand
TGGCTGCGGGCCCTGAGCCCGGAGCTCCGCGCTGGCTCCGCCGCGCCGTCCCCGTGCCGTTCCGTCTCGTGCTGCGCCCTACGCGTGTCCTCTGTCCCGGCCCCCAGCTCTGTTCCCTTCGTTCTGCACCGTGCCTCAACTGTGCGTCCCCCCCGCCGTGATCCCCATCCCCTGTGATCCCCATCCCTGTCTCATTCACCGTGTGCTGTGCCATATCTGCGTTCCCTGTTTCCTTCCCCGTCCGATATGGGCTCTGCCCCATTTGTACCCCCTCCCCCCTGCCCTGATCCCCATCCTTAGCCCGGTCTGTGTTCCCCATCCCCCACCCCGTCCCTTTTCTCTTTCACTCTGTGCCGTGCCCTATCTTTGTTCTCTTATCCCTCCCCTAACCTGTGTCCCCCATCCCATTCCCCATCTATGGTGCTGTGCCCCATTTGTGCCATCTCTGCCCCTGAACCCAGCACCCATCTGCATCCCCTCTGCCCCAAACCCCATCCTGTACTCCATCCATTGTGCTGTGCACAAGCTCTTATCCCCTGCCCTAATCTGTGCCCCCCAGCCCCCGTTTCATTGCCCTCCAGCACGCCCCTTCCTCAGCCCTTTGCTGTGCCCATGCCCCGCTATGGGAGCTGCCCATGGGGTGCGGCACAGCCTGTGTTTCCCCCTCTCCCCAGCCC
>NW_011162547.1:0-691 GCF_000146605.3 Meleagris gallopavo | reverse complement strand
GTGGCCCTGCCTGTGGCAGGGGGGTTGGAGATTCATGATCCTTGGGGTCCCTTCCAATCCTGGCCATTCTGTGACACTGTGATTCATGGTGCCCCTCTCAAAGGGTGTCAGGACAATAGCTTGTGTGACCATAAAACCTGGGAGACATCTCCCAGTGAAGTCAAGGCTGGAAGCCACTCTGTTGTGTTTAGCATTAGCTGAACACAAAGACTGGCCTTGATACCAAGAAGTGGAAGGCTGCGGTCACCCTACATGGCTCTCTTGCATCCAGAGTACCTTACTCTTTGGTACTCTGTTTAGTGAATCTGAACTATGACAAGCCTCTCCTTTACTTGCGTTATTTTGTGTCATACTGCTGTGATGAGTGTGCAGAAGCTTTGCTATTTAGCGTGCTCTTTTTCGCACAAAAGCATCCTCTTTCATACAGCCAATAAGTGCAGCATGAATTGGATGGATCAGGTGACCCCACTGTAATGTAACCTGTGAAATCGCCTGAACTGTCTGGAAAGCTTGCCATGAAGAGTTTTGCTATTATAACCAAACCTCTTTGTCAAAGGAGTTAAACCACGGAAAAGGCTAAGTCAAAATCTTCTTTGGTTTGATGATCACCAACTCTGATGGCACTTCAGTGGGGGAAAAGAAAAAAAAAAGTCCCAAAACATTTAATATATTGCTCAATTAGTGAAATTGA
>NW_011162546.1:0-837 GCF_000146605.3 Meleagris gallopavo | reverse complement strand
TTTTAAATCGAAATGGAAAAAAAGACACAAAACATACTTCATTTCTTTCCTCTGTATTGTTAGATGAAAAGCAATCCCTACCTGAACAGATAGAATGTCAACTCTTGTAAATACTTCATGGCTTATAACATCTGATGTTTTATGCAAAACCCCAAAAATTTATTTTAAAATGTGTACAGTTGAGGTTTTTTTTCATACCAGTGTATTGTTTTTTAAGTGTTATGGAAGCATCATTTCTTTCCTTATATTCTCCCCTGGCCCAATGACTGAAGTTACACAGTGACTTACACCAGCTTTAAATGCAGTGTCAATCACTGGACCATTGTATAGAATGTCTCAGTCAAATATACCTGTGAGCAAGGATGGATAGCAGGTGGGAAAATGTTCTGTTTTGTTTTTATGATGTTTAGCTAAAATGGCTAGTAACTGAAAAATCTCTCTAAGAGTGCTGTTGCTGGCCAGTTGCATTAAGCTTGAAACCTTAAAATGGTAGTTTGGCTCATAGCACTGACTGAAACTTGAATCTTGGATGTAAAAAAAATTACATGATTACGAAACATAAACATTTAGAAAAGATCTTGCATAGGTTTAAAGATCTACAGAGGGTAAACTCCTATTTTTATGATGAAACTAAAATTGCTTTCAGCATAATCACCAATAAAATTCATATCCTAAAATACACTGATTTTCAGATAGGTAAAAATATGCTCACTGTCAAAACAGTATGACCAGGGATGTTCAAAGAGCCAACGAGTGTTGGCCTAGTTTTTGAAGCAGATGAAAATAGATGCAGGCTTTTGAAAATACACATGCTAAAAAGACAGATTTTTTTTTTTT
>NW_011162545.1:0-763 GCF_000146605.3 Meleagris gallopavo | reverse complement strand
TATTATTTTAGTTAAGGACAGCAAGTGTAATTTCTTTCATTTTTATCTATTTAAACTTGAGCTTTAATGATATCCTTTCAGTGAAATTTTTGCCAAAATAATGCTGCAAATTAATAGTTAGTTAGATGTTGCATTTATGCTTAAATTACTACATTATGCATCATTAAAACACAGAAGCTTCTTGCAATTGAAAACATGCCTTTTTGTATGTGTGCCTTACTTTCTGCTTAGGGGCCTTTTGTATGTATGCCTGAGAAAAAGAGTATGCTTGAAATGAGAATGTTTTACATGAACAAGCAAATACTCATATGCATATCCATATGCACGTAGGTTACTCCGAAAGTGATGCCTCCTATTAATTTCCGTGGAAACCACAACAGGTACAGCAAGCAGAATAACACTATTTGATAGAGCAAATTCTCAGCTACAAAAGGCTATTTTTCAACATAATCACCACTATTAGCTATGTATTTTCACCAGCAATAAATAAGACCCTGCATGCCACACTCATAGAAACCTGCACCAGCAGAAGTGACCCACTGTTTCACAGCTGCTATGACAGTATCGTTGCTAGGAAAATGTTGCCCATGCGGTCCATCTTTAATCAGTCCAAACAGATGGAAGTCAGAAGGTGCCAAATCTGGACTATACAGTGGGTGTGGTAGGACCCACTGATGGGAAATGTGCTCCACAGTCTTCAAATTGCTATGGGGCATGGCGCTATCATGTTGAGAGTGAAAGGCTGTCTTCTCTGGCCTGATTC
>NW_011162544.1:0-698 GCF_000146605.3 Meleagris gallopavo | reverse complement strand
TTTAACTCCCATGTTTCTAATATTGTTTTGAGAAAATTATATCCACTTCTTCTCAAGGGGAATTTATTCACTTCTTTAGTGAATGGCAGATGACTACACTGTACATTTTGTTTGTACAAAAGGGAGCTCCCCCCAGATCAGGATGTAAAGACTAACATTGACAGCTTCACAAGATAGTCTTGCTTTGCCTGGCGTGCCAGATTTATTTTACATAATTCATATTTCAGATATCTTCAAATATTTCCTCTGCTTTGGTTAAACTACTGACACACATAATGCATTTTTGCATTTTTGGATGGAAGCAGAACATTCCTGAGTAGAGAGGGTGCCAGACTGAAAAGCTGTTTTTAAAAAATACTTAGTATTATTAGACTATTAAAAGTGAATGATTCTGGCAGTTTAATTGCTATTTCATAGTATTCTGTGTTTACTTTTTGGATTTTGCCTAGATTATGTAAACAGACATCAGGTTAATTTTTACTTGCAGCTAAACTTTTTTTCAACCACCGCCAATCTTGGCTCCTTTATGCTAACACAGTATGTTGATGTGAGTATTTGTAAGCATAACAAAGATTGTGAAAACCTAAACAAACGGAATAAGGAAAGGGGAAAGGGAAGGGGAGGGAAGGCAAGAGGGGAGGAAAGAAGGGGAGGGCAGGGGAGGGGAGAGGAGGGGAGGGGAGGGGAGGGGAGGGGAG
>NW_011162543.1:0-663 GCF_000146605.3 Meleagris gallopavo | reverse complement strand
CATGTCCCCAAGTGTCCCCAGGTGTCTCCATGTGTCCCCAAGTTTCTCCCATGGCCCCATGGCCCCAAAGGTCCCCAAGTGTCCCCAAGTTTCCCCCATGGTCCCATTGCTCCAAGGGTCCCCAGATGTCCCTAGGTGTCTCCCATGGTCCCAAGTGTCCCCAGGTGTCCCCAGGTGTCCCCAAGTGTCCCCATGGCCCCAAGGGTCCCCAAGTGTCCCTAAGTGTCTCCATGTGTCCCCAAGTGTCCCCCATGGTCCCCATGGACCTAAGTGTTCCCAGGTGTCCCCAGGTGTCCCCCACAGCCCCATGTCCCCAAATGTCCCCATGTCCCCAGTTGTCCCCTGCACGTCCCCACTGGTCCCCATGTCCCCATTGGTCCCCATGTCCCCACTTGTCCCCAAGAGTCCTCGTATCCCCAAGAGTCCCCTATGGTCCCCACATCCCCGAGCATCTCCATGTCCCCCGCGTGTCCCCATGTCCCCCGCGTGTCCCCACGTCCCCTGCGTGTCCCCGTGTCCCCAGCAGTCCCCACATCCCCAAGGGTCTCCACGCCCTCATTGCTCCCCATGTCCCCACATCCCCAAGTGTCCCCGTGTCCCCAAGACTCCCCACATCCTCCGGAGTCCCCAACGGTCCCCAGAGGTCCCCAAAAGGTCCCCCGT
>NW_011162542.1:0-778 GCF_000146605.3 Meleagris gallopavo | reverse complement strand
TCTTTTTCTTTTTCTTTTTCTTTTTCTTTTTTTCCCCTCCTGAGCTTGATAAAGAGCTGTACAAGCTAAGGACAGTTAATTATGCAGAGGGTCACATTCTAATACAAACTCTAGTCTCAGCTCCTGCTGAATCAACAGGTTGTTGCAATCAAGTAATATTTTGGTTGTGATGAAATTTGGCCTAGTATGTTTAAGGAGATCATATAATTAGATAATATCTGCACAGTATACTCTATGGAAGAAACTAAAGCTCCATATAAATATACAGCTCAATGTGTTTGCCAGTGTGGAAGGTGCAGACAGAATATACAGCATGCTAGCAATTGGTTTAAAGCCCAAGGTTACAACTTCTATTGAAACAGGATAGCTTATACTGCAATGTTACTTGACAGATAATAGTCTCTGCAGACATAAGTAACCGTAAAAACGAAGAGCACCAATCACGTGCTTCAGATCCTATGAAGATGTGATCTCCAGGCTGTACCAAGACCTAGAAGAAATGTAATTTCTCAGGGGTGCCAGCGTGTCCTTGCTTCTGCTCTGTTCATTTTGTGGGGAATGCTGTGACATTTTGTGGTTTGTTAAAGTCTCAGATGTTGGAATGAAAAGATCAAATGAGTAAATTTCCTTTCACTTTTTTTTTTTTACTTTAAGGTAGTAAAAAAGTAAAATCTTACTTCTCTGTTTACTGAGTAAAATGTAGTTTACATATAGACATGCAGTAATACAAAGACTCAATTGAGAGAGCAGATGGAGCATCCTGGATTCTGTTATTTTT
>NW_011162541.1:0-645 GCF_000146605.3 Meleagris gallopavo | reverse complement strand
TTTTTTTCTTTCCCTATTTGTAATAACATAAAGTATGGTGACAAGCTTTATATTTTTAATACAGTGATATAGTTGAGTAGAAAAAAAACAAGATGTGAAGTGTCAGAAGGCTTCATTAGACATATCAGAAATGCTGTTAGAAAACTATTTTCGTGAAATCTGTTTCCAGAACTTCTAATACACTTCATTGTCAAGTAAATATTGAATTTTTATAATTTCTGGTTTTGACAGAAAATTTCAAATCTGCTTTTTTAAAAGCAGTTTAAGGTACCTATCCTAATCTTCTGGACTTGTCAGCACGACAGTTCTACTCCTCAAAAGTCATGAGTTGCCCTGTTTACTAGCATTTTAATCACAGAGATTTCTGATGAAGAAAATGAGTAGAAACAGTCTTTCAATGGACAATAAGCAATTTACTTACACAAAAGGTATAATGATTTGGAATGAAATCCCACTCTTCCATGACTTAGCATAATTCCCTGGTGAAATTACTTGACTTGTCTGTACCTCAGTTTACTTGGCAGTAGAAAAAGCTTAGTGATGCCTGTCCATCTCATCTGCTCTTCCTCGTGAGGATCAATTTTTATGCTTGCACAGTGCTCTAAAATATTGAAGTTCATGTTTTTTTTTCCCCAATGATTGTTG
>NW_011162540.1:0-663 GCF_000146605.3 Meleagris gallopavo | reverse complement strand
GTGTCCCCCCCGTCCCCATAGATACCCCAATGGAGACCCCAACGTCCCCCACTGGCCCCATAGAGATCCCCATTCCCCCCAGTATTCCCATAGCAGCCTCAGTGTCCTCCGCTGTCCCCACAGAGACTCCAGTGTCCCCAAGGAGCATCCCCCAATTCCCCATAGATATCCCACTGACCCCATAGAGACCCCAATGACCCGCACTGTCCCCCAAAGTTCCCACAGAGGCCCCAGTGTCCCCCAGAGACCCCAATGTCCCCATTCCCAAGGACCTCATTCCCCCCAGTGACCCCATAGGGACCCCATTGAGACCCCAGTGACCCCATAGGGACCCCATTGAGACCCCAGTGACCCCACAGAGGCCCCACAGAGGCCTCAGTGGCCCTCAATGTCCCCCAGAGACCCCACTGTCCCCATTCCCAATGCCCCCATTGCCCCCAATGTCCCTATAGAGACCCCAATGTCACACATAGAGACCCCAATGTCACACATAGAGACCCCAGTGGCCCCATTCCCAATGCCCCCATTCCCCCCAATGGCCCCATAGAGCCCCCAACGTCCCCATTCCCAATGTCCCCATTGCCCCCAGTGTCCCTATAGAGACCCCAATGTCCCCCATAGAGACCCCAGCGTCCCCATTCCCAATGCCCCCATTCCCAATGC
>NW_011162539.1:0-689 GCF_000146605.3 Meleagris gallopavo | reverse complement strand
AACAATGCAGAATTTTGTATTTGATTTAAGATGTTGTTTTTTTTTTTTTTAGACCAAGAAACTATATGTATTTATCATTGAACAGTTGCTAAATTCTAGACTATGCTATGCATTTTTTCTGTATAGCAAAGTATCATTTGCTGGTAAGGAAAGAAAGCGGTCCTGTTTTCCCATGGAAAATCCTACAGGAATAGCAAGATTCAGATAGCAATTTTTCAAGTTGAAAGCTGAAGATATCTCATCTACATAATAACAAAGAAGGATTGAGGGAATATAGTCAGAAGCTGTATGGAGGGGCTGGATGAAACTTCCAGACTGCATGATTACCCCAGAAAGCTGGTCCTTCTAGCAACTCCTTGTTTCTTGGAAGTGTAATCATACTGCTCCTATCACTCTGCTTTTCCCTTTAGAGGAGTAAACACTTTTCTCAAGAGAAAAGAATCAGAAATGACAGACTTAGAAAAAAGAGGTCAGATTTTAGATGGATTCTGGAGAATTCAGGAAGCTTTCAAGGCAAGTGAGTTCTAAATTTCCATTACTGCAAATTGTGCCATTATGGAGGCAAAAGAGGCAAAGCATCTTTACACAGGATTACCAACAGTCAAGCTGTTTACACGTATCTCAAGAGTCTGAAGTTTAGCTCCCATTACTGTTAATAACTTCCTGGATGGAGTTTATTAATTCACTTT
>NW_011162538.1:0-777 GCF_000146605.3 Meleagris gallopavo | reverse complement strand
AAAAAAAGAAGAGAATATTTAACTCTTATTTCTACTTACAGCAAATCCAAACGATGATGCACTGTATCTCATTACGGAGACAGACTAAAGGAAAGAAAGTATTATTTAGAATCATTTTTTTAAACTTTTTTTTTTTTTTTTATCCTTTCTTCTCTCAGCTGGAAACTAGAAAACAAGTTTCAACACATGGACTTAGATTCATCCAGCTGCCACTAGAATAACCCAACCAACACTTAGAAAAAGGGTACGAGACCTAGAGGTCACTCAAGAGATGCTCTTCTTTCTTTCAAAACAGTAGTGGGATAAAGTTTAGCAGAGCATTCAGAAACTGGTGTTTATGAAGTATGCTGTCTTTCAGCTGAGGTTCTGAGTAAAATAACAATTTCAGACTTTTAGAAAAATTCCCATCCCAAAGTGCTTTTTGCTCCTCCAAGGCACAAAAGCCCATTCACCACCAGCTGGCTGACATGAAGTTATGCAGGCCCATACAGACACCTTGTCTGTCACCTTTTTGCCAAAAAGCCTACATGTTATTCACACAGCCCCAAGAAATATTTCAAATTCCATTGAATCAGTGATTTCCAAAAGAAGTAGTAATTGGAAACATTTTAACCAGCTCCACTTTTGAAAACGTTTTGCATCTAGAAGTAAATTGACTCTTTAAAAATAGGCTGAAGTTTAGGAGGAAAAAAGGTGTCATTTAGATCATCTGATTCTATGCATCCTAGTTCCACCATCTCACAGTTTCCACTTGTAGATAGTACTCTGCAAAAACAA
>NW_011162537.1:0-676 GCF_000146605.3 Meleagris gallopavo | reverse complement strand
TTCCCAGCCTCTCATACCAGCTAGGGTATGTTTAGATAAACAGATAAGCAGATAGTGAGAGGCTCAACTGTCAAGATTAGGAAAATGAATGGGAGAAACATGATAAATGAGTAAGCACCTGGAAAATTGTGGACCTGGAATACGCAATTAAGGAGGAAACAGGAGGAATTCTTGGAGTTAGGGGATAGGGGATCTAAGGTCATCCTGTGTTTTTGGTTGTGTGCTCCTGCCTGCAGAATCCCTGACGCTACAATCACAAAATAAAACGGTTTTTTTTTCCTACATACTGTGTCTTCTAAACCTACACTCATGCTGGATGTGAGCCCACACAGCACAGAGCAGAGCTCTGGTGCCTTCACCTGGTGGCAGTGCTGAGCCTGATGCACCACCCTAAAATTGGCTCTTTGGGCCTTTTAACATGGTACCTTTGCACATGTAACTCCAGATCTCAGGTTCAGACAGATTCATCTGAGTTGTTGGGTTACTTAAAGGCCAACTCTACCTGCATACCCTAAGGGACGTCAAAGATCTGGCATTCAGGCGATTTTGGTTCTATTTCCAGCCCTTTGAATGCTTGCCCACAGGAATGTCACCTGAGCAATACTCACTCAAGCACGCCTTCGGCAGTGCCCACACCCTGCCGAGAGCCCCGAACGCCTCTCACGGCTGCCCGGGG
>NW_011162536.1:0-645 GCF_000146605.3 Meleagris gallopavo | reverse complement strand
TCATAGAGGCTAGCAATGAAATTAAAAAAAAATACTATTGGAGAAAATGCATGGAAAGGTTTTTTTTAATATCACATATTTACATAAATGTATAGATTTGAAATATTTAGCAGTATCTATAAGGTGGAAGTAACTGATAAAATGAAAACAATCAGCTCTCTTTCTTTGCTCTGTTCTTTATCAGCTGGGTTCTTAATAGTGCCATTACAAACATTATACACATTCCATATCTTAATTTATTTATGCCACTGTGTGTATTTTTAGCCTGTTGAATTGCTTCACATGAAAAAGAGAAAAAGTAAAAAGAAAACAAAATATATTTTTGACTGTATAGAAACTAAGGCTTTTTTGAA
The DNA here is from genome assembly GCF_000146605.3 of Meleagris gallopavo. Classification (NCBI taxonomy): domain Eukaryota; kingdom Metazoa; phylum Chordata; class Aves; order Galliformes; family Phasianidae; genus Meleagris; species Meleagris gallopavo. Next base: position 292 of record NW_011162536.1, on the reverse strand, counting down.
TATCATTAGGACAACTGAAGACTCAGACAATTATTGAAGTAATGTTACTCCTCTGTCAAAGCTAAGCAGTGAAATATCTATATTCTATGTTAAAAAAAAAATCACCGTAGGCATTAATAATTCAGTAAGTTTTGCATTAAGATGAAATGGAACACAAGTCATCAGTTTTGTCTTAAGGAAAAATACAGGCATGAAGACTACCATACTATTAACCATAAAATGCTTCTGTGACATGCACATTAAATATTAGAAATCATGACTTAGTGACTCTAAATACTGAGATAATAAGTTT
>NW_011162535.1:0-756 GCF_000146605.3 Meleagris gallopavo | reverse complement strand
TGCTTGTTTGATTGCTGTTTTTTAATTATTATTTTATTTTATTTGGCAAAAGCATAATGCACAAAATGAATAGGATATAATTATTTTGGAGCACAAGGAAACAGAATGGCATTGTCCCAGTTTTGCATGACCTGGACATACTTTTTCAGGTCAAATCAGGAGATTCACTAATTGTGTGGACCTGGTCAGTGATAGGGAATAACACTGTGCGAGGAATAATGGATTTGTGAGTAATTGGTAATATTTTTACTGTGTGTTCTACATAGCTCATAAGCTAATATTTTTCCAAGTTGTACCTCTGGAAGCATCTGCCATCCCCCTCCTCAGGTCCTTTGTCAATCTTCAGCTTAAACTACAAGATAATTTTACAATTTTAACATTAAAATTATTGAGTGCAAAAAACAGATGTAATTGAAAGGTCAGAAATTATTATGTTTTTAGTCCATTTAAGTCCAAACTACAGTCCTTTTGTAGGCTGATGTTAAGATGTTCTTTCTTTATACATAGGTCATGTTCCATCTCAGGTTAATGACATATTCAAGGGCTTAAGATAATATTTACAATAGGTAGCAGCTGCTTATGGTTGATTGGTTTTGGCTTTTTCTTTTCTTTTCTTTTCTTTTCTTTTCTTTTCTTTTCTTTTCTTTTCTTTTCTTTTCTTTTCTTTTCTTTTCTTTTCTTTTCTTTTCTTTTCTTTTTCTTTTCTTTTCTTTTCTTTTCTTCTTTCTTTCCTTTCCTTTCCTTTCCTTTCCTTCT
>NW_011162534.1:0-804 GCF_000146605.3 Meleagris gallopavo | reverse complement strand
TATCCCCCCCTACCTCATGCTGCCCCTCCCGGCCCAGGCCGCCCATCTCTGTCTGGGAGCTCGACTGCGACAGAGCCTCAAAGAACGGCCTGGGGGGGGACAGCGATGGCACCTGGGGACACTTGGGGACACTTGGGGACAATGAGGGACACCGACGGCATGGGGACACTGGGGACACTGGGGACACCAAGAGGACACCTGGCAGTTGGGGACACTTGAGGACATTGATGGCATTGCGACACCTGGGTCACTGGGGACATCGGGGACACTGGGGACAACTGGGGACAATTGGGGACACCAATAGCATTGGGACATTGGGGACACTGGGGACACTGGGGACAACTGGGGACACCAATGGCATTGGGACATTGGGGACACTGGGGACAATTGGGACAATTGGGGACACCGATGGCATGGGGACATTGGGGACACTGGGGACACTTGGGGACACTTGGGGACACTGATGGCATGGGGACATTGGGGACATTGTGGGACACTGCTGGCATTGGGACATTTGGGGATATTGGAGACAATTGGGGACACTGATGGCATTGGGACACGGGGGACAATGGGGACAATTGGGGACATTGGGGATACTTGGGGACACCGACGGCACTGGGACATTTGGGAACATTTGGGGACACCTGGGGGCACTGGGTCACCTTGGGGACACTTGGGGACATCTGGCATTTGGGGACATTTGGGGACACACAGGGACACCAAGAGGACGTGTGGCACTTGGGGACACCTGGGGACATCGATGGGGTTGGGACATTTGGGGACATCAGGAGGGGAGTGGGGGAC
>NW_011162533.1:0-653 GCF_000146605.3 Meleagris gallopavo | reverse complement strand
TGTCTGAAGTTGTACATAATAAATACCTTACCCAGCAAAGCAAAACTTTGTGTGCCCTTCAGTAAGTATTTTAGCTTTGTGTCCTGTGTGCTTCTGGAGTGAAAATCTCAGTGGAAAAAAAGAATCCTCTCCTGTGCCATAGTTCAGCAAATAGCAGGAGTTGTTATGTCAGAGGTCTACAAGGTTCTGCTCTATGTAGTCCAATCTTTGACAATATCACTGTCTGCACAGATACAGTTTCCACTCAGGTCATTTTGGGGCAATTCAGCAATTTTGTACACACTTTGTGCTCCGATGTGCCCTCTCAGAGAGTAGCAGCAGGACAAATCCATAATGCAGAATACTCAAGTAAGTATTTATAACAGTTTCTCATTCTCTGTCTTCTCAGGTTCTTGTTTTTGTTATTGCTATTTCTTTGGCAGGAAATCTGTGCATATGGCAGCTTGAAAGGCTGAGAAGAAACCTATTATGGATGACTCGAAAGAGCCATATGCAACTTGAGAGTAACTGTCTCCCACCTTCAGCCCAAAGGGAGAAAACAGGGAATATATTATCCATCAGTAACCTTTAAGTACAACATTCTGCATTTCTAATCAGGGTAGCCTGTAAAAAATAAGAAAGTGTGTATATATGTGCATAATGCTTGCATGGCT
>NW_011162531.1:0-739 GCF_000146605.3 Meleagris gallopavo | reverse complement strand
TTTCTAAATTATGTGACAATATTTCTCTGTGCTAAGACAACATAGTATATAATTTGTATTTAGTGGGTTTTTTTTGCTTTTTTTTTTTTTTTTTTAATACAGGCTTGAGGAAATAGCAAGGATAAAATAAATCAGATGTTCCACGGTATTACAACACGCAAGCTTATCTGAAGCAACTGTCTGTGTATATCTGTCGACTCACCATTAATGGTAAGCAGATGAGTGAGTGAAGAAAGTAAATTATGCTGTTTTATCCACGGGGAAAAGGCTAACTGTGACAATTAATATGCACAAGCTGATATTGTCTACACACACACTCACCTCCAGTAAATTGTTTACACCCTCAGCAATTTAGCTAAATGATGTGACATGACTGAATTTCTACTCCTGCAGCAACAGTAGAAAGGCATTGCAACCTCACTGTCTGGATTACAGAGCCTGTGATAACACGCTAACACTGGCATTAATGAGATCAGTATTTCATTATCACTACGATAACATCAACCTAGTGCATGAACATAAGACAATTAAGGCACATTGTATAGATTATTTTTATTTTCTCTAAAATATGTCAGTAACTGTACTTCAGTATCCTCCTCCTGATAGTTGTCCTGACGTTTCATGTTTCTGTCATTCCTGTTAATTTGTCCTCTAATGCTATCAGTTATATCTGTTATGTTTGGCCAGCAAATCAAATCTCCCTCTCCTTTTTTCTTTTCTTTTCTTTTCTTTTCTTTTC
>NW_011162530.1:0-658 GCF_000146605.3 Meleagris gallopavo | reverse complement strand
ATAATTACAATGCTTAACTCTGGTGATTTTCTGGATTTGCAATAATTAATTTTTCAAAAAAGAGATTTGTGGAGAGCTGCCTTTTGGAGGTCATTGCACTTGAGAATGAGAAGAAACAGCTGTTTTCCTGCAGTTCTGAGGAACTTTTTAGTGTGAATAATTGGCCTAACTGTCAGCTATGTGTTCTCACTTTAACCTTTTCCTCTCAGGTTTGCAACAAGTGCTGTATCCTCCTTTCCATATAATAGTATGCTAAAGAAGGTAACTCCCTACAAGAAGATCCACCTTTGCAGTTTCTGCAGTAATTGCAAAGACTCTGTTGGAATATTCTGAAAAGGACTGCAAAGTGATACCAGTTGCAAGGGAATTCTCTTCCTTTGTTTCTCAGAGCAGCTCTTTCAAGGCAAAAAAGGTGGTACAGAAAATATTTTTTCCTGTATCTGCCCTTGATTTATTGGTTTCCTGTGGTTTTTCTGTTTACAGTGGTTGATTTGCAGTCTGTACCTCTGGTTTCTTACCTATCTTTGTGTTATCCTTAAGTTAATAGGACTGCAAGTCCTTTATTTCCTCAGAATCTGATGCTAGGTAGTCTTTTTAAGGGACTCTCCAAAACACTCTGCATTATCTGCCCCATCTCCCTCCATTTTTAGTTTTTTTT
>NW_011162529.1:0-980 GCF_000146605.3 Meleagris gallopavo | reverse complement strand
GTTGAAACTAGATGATCATTGTGGTCCTTTTCAACCCAGGCCATTCTAAGATTTTATGATTTTCTTGCATCCCCCCAACGAAATATAAATCCTGTTTCCTTTTCTTCTTTAAAGTGACTCTGTACCAATGGGCACAGCATTGCAAATAACAGGAAGAATTAGAGATCTGTGTACAGTCAGAGGACCATGATCTTACAGAGATCATGGAGACATGGTGAGACAGTTCGCATAACCAGAACACATTCATGGATGAGTATGTATTTTTTATAAAGGCAGACAAGCAAGACGATGCTATGGAGCTGCACTTTATGTGGGAGAAAACTGGATGTACTGACCTCTGCCCAGAGATGAATGATGAGTGAAGGGAGTGTTTACAGGTGAGAACTAAGAGGAAGGCTAATATGGGTGACACATTTGTGGGTGTGTACTACAGCCTCCTCACTAGGAGGAGGAAATTGATGAAAGTAGCCTCACAATCACAGGCACCAGTTCTCATAGGAGACTTCAACCACCCTTATACTTGCTGGGACAGGTTGGATAGCTGGGCTGAAGCTAATGGGAGGAGGTTCAACGAGACCACATGCCAAGTCCTGCACTTTGGCCTCAACAACCCCAGGCAACGCTTACAGGCTTGGGCCAGAGTGGCTGGAAGACTGTGTAGAGGAAATGGACCTGGGGGTATTGACTGATGCTCAGCTGAACCTGAGCCAGCAGTGTGCCCAGGTGGCCAAGAAGGCTAGTGGCATCCTGGCTTGCATCAGAAACAGCGTTGCCAGCAAGAACAGGGAAGTGACTGTCTCCCTTTACTCAGCTCTAGTGAGGCTGCACCTTGAGTACTGTGTCCAGTTTGGGGCCCTTCACTGCAAAAAAGACATTGAACACCTGGAGCGGGTTGAAAGAAGGGTAACAAAGCTGGTGAGGGGTCTGGAGCACATGCCTTACAAGGAGCGGCTGAAGGAGCTGGGATTGTTCAATCTGGA
>NW_011162528.1:0-904 GCF_000146605.3 Meleagris gallopavo | reverse complement strand
TGTTTTTGAACACATCATACATAGGAAAATAATGTGCTATAAGAAACTTGGCACTGAGTTTGTCTCCAGTAGCCAAGGTTGGGCATGGAAAAAAAAAATTAGACAATAAAAGGTCATTTCTAGCCAAGTTTTAAGTGAGTATACAATACATACCTTTTTTTTCCCCTGTTCCTTGCCTTAGTTATTGGCCAAGTTGGCCAGGATCTTATGGAAAACACTGAAATGGAATTATTATAATTGTGTTTGGTTTTTTTTTTCCTCTTTCTGACCAAGCAAAAGTTCTTATAAGCAATAATTTAATTATGGCAAAAAACATAACACAGACACAGTCTTAAGGATGCATCATCAAAAGGAAAAAATCCCACAGCTCTTTTCTATACCAAGCTTTAAACTACAGCTACTTCATGGGCACCAGTGAACTAATACTACTGCTATTTATGATTTTTCTTAATTATTTATTATAGAGCCTGCCAGAAAGTGGAAAATTACTGGTGCTGATCATCTTTCCAACCATTCTGAGTGTAAGATGGCACAAGAACAGTTTTGCAAAGCTGACCTCAATGAGACGGTAAGGAGTAAAGCATGAGAATGAAAGGGAAAAAAACAAATTGGATTTGAATATGCTAAGCTAAATAAATAAAAAAGAGAGGAGATCAACGGGAATATTATAAGCTGCAGATTTGGAGCTGTGTTAAACAGGAACAATCGTTTCCTTTCTGCCACTTACTGAGTGAAGAAGGCCATTCCTCTGCAGAGTTGATCTGATACGTTCTCATATTCTCTCAGAAATATCCTTCCAAGTCAGATGACTTCTTAGCAAGTGAAGGTTTTGCCAGATGTGTTTACTTGTTGGCAAATGTTTATCTTATCACAAAGCAAGAATCCAAGGTTAAAAAATAAAAAT
>NW_011162527.1:0-711 GCF_000146605.3 Meleagris gallopavo | reverse complement strand
TTTTACACTCTGTGTGCTTTGCATTTTCTGGCCTTTTTTTTTTTCTTTTTTTTTTTTTTTTTAAGTCAGCTTGTGTACTTAAATATATTGTTAATCCTTCAGTCTCTCATTGAGCATCCAGATTAGCTTGGAAAATTCAGAAGAATTTTAGATTCCACCAGTTCACGTTGAGTAGGCCCAGGGTTCATGGGATTACAAATCGTGTGGCAGGACATGGCACTTGGTCGTACATTTTCTGGATTAGTTTGGGCCAAAAAGCAAACTCCAGTGCCTAAAGAAAAATGTTAGGAATGACAGATAGCATCAGGCTAGTTCACTAACAGCAGTCACCTAGCCTTGGAAATGCTGACCTTACTGGCTACCACCTCTTTGATCAGTTTTGGCTCTAAGGAATGTTATGTCTTCAGCGTGATACTTCATGTGAATTCCTTTCCATGAAGGATATACCGTTTACAGAATTGAGTTGTAAGCACGCAAGACCAGCTGACACACTTTAGAGAAAATCTGAAACTTGTCTCAGATTTTCATAGTCACAGATGTCACACTGAGGGTATGATCCCTTCCCAGGCTGCTGCTTTCAACATAAACTCAGTAAAGAAACAGCTTTATCATAGTACTGTATTTGTGAACTTGGAATACTGGCACAATTAAGTGGGAAACTCCCCAAAAAATTGATGAGGGAGAAGGGAAAGGAAGGGGAAGGGGTAGGGA
>NW_011162526.1:0-845 GCF_000146605.3 Meleagris gallopavo | reverse complement strand
ACGGAGTTCAAAGTCTCCCCGCGCAACTTAGGTTAGGCGGCAGGACCTCTGTGGACCGGTGCGGGGCTTCCAGGGCGCGATCGCGTTTCCGGCCTTTTGCCAGCTGCGAAAGCAAATGATTCACAAAACCCAACAAAAATAAAACAAACTCGGGCTTACCTAAAAGTTAGGAAATCTTTTTTCTTTTTTCTTTTTTCCTCCCCTCTTTCTTTTACTATTTTGTTCCCTATGTGGAAGTCGCTTATGCATCGTGCTCGGTTCACTGCACGGGAAGAAGCAGCTTGTGTTCTGGATCGAGGATTTGCTGTTGCAAAGCACTCCAACTTGCATGCAGTGGGGCAGCCTTCGCTATTCTAACCGCCGTGGTGATGTGCTGAGGAGCCCGTGCATAGGGATATCTTTTGCAGCCACGGCATTGAAGGTAAGAAGGGGCTTGGGGAAAAGAGGGATTTTTTGCATCCTTTCGTATTAGAGCTCATGTCCAGTATCCCCCTCCAGCAGAGCATCAGCAGTTCGTTCACAGCAGTATTAATAGGATGGAACCGATCGAGTAAAATGTTCTTGTGGAAAGCACATGGAGCTGGCAAGTGATTGCAAATATATATTTATTTTTAGTCTGGTAACATAATGTTTTACGATCTGTGCTCAACAGCGAGGACAGAGCTAACTTGCATAGCTCAGGAATGAGGAGATCTGTGGGCTCAGCCTCTGCTGGGCAGTTTGCGTTGGCTGTTACATTGTGTTGAATGTGTACCCCCACACAGCCTCCCTAGAGCATCCTATCATCCTGTTGGATTTGGTGGGGTGGCTTTTTGTGGTATTCTTTTTTTTTTTTCTTTTCTGTT
>NW_011162525.1:0-784 GCF_000146605.3 Meleagris gallopavo | reverse complement strand
GGGGATGGAGGCGGGGTCTTAATCCCAATCCTAATCCTGACCCCGAGACCATTCGTAATCTCGATCCCAACTCTGACCCCAAACCCATTCATAATCCCAATCCTAATCCTGACCCCGAGACCATTTGTAATCCCAGTCCTAATTCTGACCCCATCCAATTCATAATCCCAATCCCATCCCATTCATAATTGTGGCACCAATCCCATTCATAATCCCATTCCTAATCCTGACCCGAGACCACTCGTAATCCCGATCCCAACTCTGACCCCAAAGCCATTCATAATCCCAGTCCTAATCATAATCCTGACCCTGATCCCATTTGTAATCCCAATCCTAATCCTGACCCCGAGACCACTCGTAATCCCGATCCCAACTCTGACCCCAATCCCATTTGTAATCCCAATCCCAATCTTTATACTGACCCTGATCCCATTTGTAATCCCAATCCTAATTCTGACCCCAATCCCATTCATAATCCCAATCATATCCCGTTCATAATCCCAATCCTAATCTTTATGCTGACACTGATCCCTTTCGTAATCCCAGTCCTGATTCCGAGCCCATCCAATTCATAATCCCAATCCCATCCCATTCATAATTGTGACACCAATCCCATTCATAATCCCATTCCTAATCCTGACCCGAGACCACTCGTAATCCCAAACCCAACTCTGACACCAATCCCATTCATAACCCCAATCCCACCCCCAATGCAGCCCCTTTCCAATACTAAACCCAATCCCAATCCTAATCCCACCCCCTTGCAGCCCCAACCCAACCCCAA
>NW_011162524.1:0-730 GCF_000146605.3 Meleagris gallopavo | reverse complement strand
TTAAAAATATTTTAAAATTGAATGTTAAATGAAAGATCTGGGGAGTAGTTCATACCCTACACTACTTATCTACGTATTCTTTGATCCTGCCTCTGCTATCAGACATAAACCTCAACAAGGTTTTACAAGCCAAAACCTGGAAAAGAGAAATTAATAGATTTTAGGTTTAAAATAACATGTAAAAAATTCTAAATTAATCCTTGTTACCTTGTGCAGGCTGCTCATACACACACGCATATACATACACTCTCATACATACACAGGCATACATTTGACAAAACTACATGGAAAATCTTTTAAACTTTGTAAAAGAAGCAGCTGTGCTATTGCAGTTGTTAAAGTCCCCAGCTATGCTTTCTATGTAAGATCATAGAATATTGTTTCCAGATTGTCAGGGAAACATATTAATTTTGCACCATTTTCTATTCCTTTTACATTCTTTTTCATGAAAATGAGCATATGTAAAGAAGAGAATATGATAAGCATTAACATTTGGTGATAACTCATTCTACTGTCAAAAAAAGTGGTCACACAATGGAAAGTGGCATGCTTACCCAGACTCAAAGACAGCACAGGCATGAAGACTTAATAATGACATCTCATTGCTCTATTACGTTTCTTTTGAAGGAATTATTTGATGTGCAGATACAAAGACAACATTATGATTAACAACAAAATATAAAAGATATTTTTAGAGAAAACTGCCAATATGATAAATTCCAAATTTCCC
>NW_011162523.1:0-713 GCF_000146605.3 Meleagris gallopavo | reverse complement strand
TGATGTGTGTTCTGACACTGATATCCCTCTCTAATGATTTCTTTTAGCAACTGGAAACTACATTTTTGCAATATTTTTCAAGAAAGGGAAAATTATTATCCCATGCTTTGATGTATGATGAATGTCAGATTGTTCATTTGGTGATCACATGCATGTGATTTGTAACTGCACAGGAATCTCATATTAATGTGGCACTATCAATTTATATCCTATGGAACAAGTATTATTTTAACTTTCCACCATATATCCTCAACATGTTTAGCTGAATACCTTACGACAATTATTTTTAAACAGTTTACTCTCTGAATGTAATGAACCTGTTTTATCTGGAGGACTCAACTGCTAGAGCAAGCACACTCTGCAGGGCGGAATTGATCTCCAAAAAAAGTTGGTAATCTGATTGCATTATCTTCCACTTCCCTATAGTTTTATGATTGCTTTTCTTTATATTATTCTTCTGTCTTCCACACTCTTTGCTAGCTTATGCTAGTTTCAAAGATGTTTCTCTTTGCTTTTTCAGTTTTAATAGTTCTTGAAATCTAAATCCTTCCCTTCCCTTACCTCCTGACATTTTGTTCTGTACTGAGCCTGACTCTCTGGCACAAGGAAACACACATCTTGGCCTGGTTTCTGACTCATACCTCAGCCAGATTGCAAGGCACTCTGCCTGTCCATGGATATGCTGGGACAGAAGGCCTCTCTCTTGGCTCTCC
>NW_011162522.1:0-1147 GCF_000146605.3 Meleagris gallopavo | reverse complement strand
CCCTCCCCCCCCCATTAGCGTTTTGTCTGCTGTCTGCTGAAGGCCTAATTCAGCTTTTCTTGAACTACATCACACCCTGTTTATGTTTGGCTGTAATTAGATCAGTATAAAGAAGGATGCAGAAGTTGGTCCTGGAAGTGACTGGGTAGAAAATCAGAAGATGGTCCTTTCACCTGCAGAGAGAACATAGCTGCATCCTGAGGCCAGGGACAACATTGCAGCCTGGGTCCAGCTGCCCTCTCTCTTGCCCCAGATGCTCACCAATCCAGATGTGCTATGGGACATTGCTCCTCACGAGGGTGAAGAATGGCATGACTGAGTTGGCTTTCAGCAGATGTGGAGCTGTATTTCATGTGCTCATCTTTAATATCACAGCCTAGAGTAACTTCCATGATAATGGCTTTATTTTGCATATAATCACCTACGCAAACTACAATTAGAAATTTCTGTTATCTTTAAATAGTACATCTGCAAAGCAGAAGAATAATTAATATCCGAGGGAGTGAGATATTAATAAGTACAAGTGAAGAATAAAATACTTGTTTTCAGATGACATTTGATAAGAGATGGGGAGTCAATGGAGCATGTAAATGTATTCTTTACTCTTCTTAAAAGAATTTGTGCTCCGTAAGGATTTCGCCAGCTACTAGAACTGCTTCTGTGGGCTGCAGAGGATCAAAACCATCTGTCACCTTGTGCAAGGCTGTGTGCAGATGTCCTACAGTACCTACATCCTGGGGTTGCACAGGACCAGCACCATCTTAAGAGATTTCAGAGCAGAGTGGTGTATAAAAGAGATACACTGAGAAAGACTCTCAATGTAGGGTAGAAAACCTCCTTCTGAGGAGTCTCTCCTTTCCCTAGGGTGCAGTCTCAGCACTGGCAGTGGTTCCCAGAAGAGCATCTCTCACTCTGTTCCCTTTGTTCTGGGCTGTAACAGCACAGTGCGCAATGTGTATGCAGCAGCTCAAATTAAAAAAATTAGGAAGGACTCAAGTTGGTGCTGGGTGCGTGTACACACACATGCATGCATATGAGCCCTGAAACATATACTGAATTGCAGAAGACTGAAGAACAAACATCTACAATTCTGAAATGAGCATTTCCTTTCCCTTCCCTTCCCTTCCCTTCCCTTCCCTTCCCTTCC
>NW_011162521.1:0-662 GCF_000146605.3 Meleagris gallopavo | reverse complement strand
ACAGTATATAGGCAGTTGTTGTGCAGCAATAAATTGGCACTTGAGCTACGCTCTATGCGTGGGTCTCTTGTGTCCCTGTGCTGGGTGAGTTTCAGATGGTAGGGGCGCTGATGCGGTGTTGCTAACCGGACAGGGTTGCGACGAGGTTGGCAACAATTGGTGACCCTGACGAGCTCAGGTGTGCACACACGGGTAGGGGATAGCAGCTCACAGTATGGCTTCTATGCAGCAGGTGGTGAGTATGCTGTAGATGCTGAGAAAGCAGGTAGGGGTTTCACTATCGTCGAAATTGCTGATGGTGTTCATCTGATGGATGCAGCGCCGTGGTTATGGGAGCACTCCCACGGAGTGCTTGTCCTGTGGGAATTTAGAAAAGGCGGCGGAGGAGTTGTGGGAGGAAGTCAAGGCGGCAACAAAGGGTGCAGTGGATAATGCTGCTACCTTGGGAAGCTTAGAGCGGGCTCTGAAGGCATTGGGAACGGAGGAGCAGTGTTGGCAGATGGCTCGGGAATTGGTGTTAGGTCAGCTTGGGGAGGAAGGTGAGGAGTCGGGGAAGGAGCCTGCGAATGGTGGTGAGGAGGATGCCGCGGAGGTTGAACAGGGGAGCAGAGCGGAGTCAGAGGCTGGGCAACAGGAGGGGGAGTTGGGGGCGGATACACCTG
>NW_011162520.1:0-835 GCF_000146605.3 Meleagris gallopavo | reverse complement strand
TGTATCATACACATACACATACACATACTTTTTTTTGTTGTTGCTTTTGTTTTCACCAGCACCCTCTTTGTTTTTGGTGTTTTTTTAACAGAAATGTTGAAAATTTGAGGACTTAGGAATTAATATTTCACTAAAAATTTGTTCACAACCTCAGTTTTCTCTTCCTTGTGTTTTTCTCTTAGTGGAAAAACTGAAAAAAAGAACAGTAGTTCTGAGTAGCTTGGCAGCAAAGCTCCTTCAGGAGTCATAATGTCAGTAGCCAAGATGACAATGTGAAGTATAAGAATTATGAAATTAATTACTTTGTTCATTCTGATCTTGATAAACAGTATCTATTTCAGGATTTTTTTTCACTAGTATTGGAAGATGGGCATTCAAAAGAAATCATCTCATTTTTCTCCTAAGAGGTAAGGGAAAAGAGGAGCTTGATTTTAGAAAAATCAGTGAGTATTAATCAGTAAAGCCACTCTAACATGAAAAATTACTATGATATTTCTCTCAATTAGGTGTTCTTAAATTCCATTTCCATTAGATGAAATACACAGTCCTACCTTTTTGTATGTCAGAAATTTTTGTGGAACTTTATCCATTAGATTGCCAGTCCAACATTTTGGTAGCATTCTTTGTCTTCGTTACAAAATGTGAATGATTGGATAACTGAAATTATTAAACTATACCAGTAGATTTGTCTCCACTGCTCTCTTAGGAAAGTAATAAAGTCATTACAGAGATTTCAGATGAAATCTAAGCCTCCCAAATCCTTTCCTAATAACTACTCTCCTCAATACTATTTTGAAGCCTTTTGATTTTTATATACATACACATATGAACTGGA
>NW_011162519.1:0-841 GCF_000146605.3 Meleagris gallopavo | reverse complement strand
TTTAGGCATACCAAGCCAAAACTTAAAAAAAAAAAACAACTCCATTGTGGCTTCACACTGGAAGAAGTGATAGAATTTATGTTTTTAATAGTAAACATTAATATCTGTAGAGCATTAAACTGCTTTGCAGACAGCACAGAGGCTGTATTCACTGTCAGAAGTTAAATGGTCTCAGTTCCTTGCAAGACAAGATCACTAACCAAGAGAATTAACATTTTTCATTTAAATTTTGAATGAAAATTAATTTCAGAAAAGCTATGATTTTGTGCCTAGCAGGTTGCACATAGAAAAATTTATTTTCATCAGGGGAAATTGTGTGTAATAGGGATAAATAAGACAAAAGTTTATTTAAATGTTGAAAAGAATGAAAGACAGTAAATCAAGTTTGAGGATTAAATTGACCTGAAACATGTTATCTAAAACTTGTTAAATAAATCAACCTGTGAAAAACACTCCTCCATGTTTGCAGATATATTCAGGTCTGTCATTTGCCAAGCTGGATCTGAAATACAAGAATACCTGCAAAAACAAAAACAGATAGTGATTAAATCCAGAGAGACAAACTATCAAAAAGGAATCTACCTGATTTGGTACCACTGCATCTATGCAATTTATTCACCAATATTTTTTTAAGGTATTTTTTTAAGGTATTTTTTTCTATCATTTTTAAATATGTGCATTATTCTTGATCTAATAGGCTACATGTAAAATAATAGATAATAAATTATTAAACCTGACAAAATTTTTCTTCTCAGCATTTGTTTCATTTGTGAGATGGATTTTCTTTTTTCCGTCTCTAATTATGAGAAGGATTTTTTCCCTAATCTACTTGACATAATTC
>NW_011162518.1:0-1040 GCF_000146605.3 Meleagris gallopavo | reverse complement strand
TAATACTGTTTCTCATCAAGAAGATCACAATTTTCTTGCATCTGTTCCATCCTGATGATTCAGTGAGTGAGTTTTTTGCAACTGAAGCTTGGCCTGTATACCAAGCAGAAGCAAAATTTATTGTGAATATACAATATCAGAAATTCTAGTTCAGTTTTGATGGAAGACATAAATCACATGATATTTTATATTTTCTCTAATTAGTGAGTATAACTCTAACAATTGCTGTGACATATCTCCCAATTATGTATTCAGAATATGGTTTTCATGAATATTCTTTTAAAACAGACTTTATCTCGAAATGTTTATGGCAGTAAAATCATTGGCAAGAATATTACAGCAATTTTTGACAGTCTAGAGACATTTTTATTAAAGGGAAAGAGATGACATGAGAGATCACACTGAATTCAAGCATATGTGATTTCTCTCCCCACATAAAAATACCCGATACATCTTCATTAAATTAAATAAGTCTCTAAGCCTCTGCTTGCCTCTCACTATACAAACTCACATGTGTGTGTGACTGCAAGTTAATGTGTAGATTTCTCAGATATCGGAAGTCATCTTCAAGGGTAGTAATTTCCCAGCTTTTATAAACAACTTGTTCAAAGGTCTGATTTCCATGTCAATGAAAAAAAATACTTGTTTAATAAAATGTTTCTTTCTATTTTAACTGTATATATTTCCTCTTTACCTTTCACTGTGCATTTCCAAAAATAATCCAATTCATCTTTCATAGTATCTTCCGTTAGGCAGCTGAAGTCAGTAACAAGATGCCTAACTTCTTTATGCTGAACTAACTCAGCTTTCTCAGCCTCTTTCTACATATCATAGCATAATAGAATCATACAATTTTTTGAGTTGAAAAGGATGTTTAAAAGCCATCAACTGCTACTCCTGTGCAATGAAGAAGGACACCTAAAGCTAGGTCAGGTTGCTCTGGCCAGCCTGATCGTGAATGTCAACAAGGATGGGCTCTCCACTACACACCTAGGCAATCTGTTCTAATACCTCACCATCCTTACTGAAAATAAATAAAT
>NW_011162517.1:0-666 GCF_000146605.3 Meleagris gallopavo | reverse complement strand
CGGGGGGGCACATCGGTGAGTGGGGGGCGATGGGGGGCAGCGAACTCAGGAGGGAACGTATGGGGCATGGGGGGGCAATGCACGGCCCCCTCCCTGTGCCCCGTGCTATGAATGGCGCCAGGATTGGGTTTCAGGGCTGAGGGGAGGGCGGCATTTCAGCGGCACAGGTCTGGCACGGGGAAACTGAGGCACGAGTGGGGATCAGAGTGTGGGGGGAGGCCAGTGGCATTGGGGATCTCCTGCCTGAAGGAATGGGGCCAAGGAGGCTCAGCCCCCCACTGCGGCCCCCAGCACCGGGCAGCGTTGGCTGCGTAGGATCAGGCCCTGAGTGCAGCCCGAAATGGGAAGCGAGAGGAGAACCCACGGGGAACGAACGGGAGCCACGCTGCAGTGTGACACGTGGGGACGTCCCACGCCGGGGACAGGGACAGCTGTCAACACTCCCGGTTCCACGAGGGAACACCCACAGGAGCCCATCCCCGTGGCACTGAGCCTGGCTGGGAGGATTCCCCATAGCCCAGCAGCACTCGGGACAGTGCCACCACCTCCCCTATTGGGGCACGGGGACAAACCGCGGTGTCCCTCAGTGCGGACACTCCAGCACTTGGGACTGTGCCTAAAATTAGAGGGGATGAGCAGGGTTCTCCCCCCCCCGCCCCCCTCGGT
>NW_011162516.1:0-848 GCF_000146605.3 Meleagris gallopavo | reverse complement strand
CTAAACAGGATGAGAGTTAATATTGCTTTTTTCTTCTTCTTTTTATAAGTTAAATTAAATGTTTTATTTTGCCAGGTAAAATTTCTTGGAACCTACCTTCTCATGGCTCCCTTATAAACTTAGAAAGGAATGAAAAGGACTGCATTTACCTTAGACTTAGTCACAAAGTCAAATCTTCTTTTCATCTAGGATTTTTTCTGTAGTATAATGCTAATCCATAATTTAAAAAAAAAAAAAGTTCTAATCAGTAATCAATCATTCCTATTTGGTTGCAAGGATTCACAGATTCTTTCAAGACCCACATTTTGCCATGCTATAGGCTGTTGCTAAGACACGAATAACACTGCATACTCACACTCTCAAAGTGACCATTTTGATTACATTTCAGACAGATTCTTTGAGATCCAAAAGGGTTTGGTTACACTTGTAAGTTCTGTTTTGGTTTTGGTACATGAAAACTTTGTTTTGTCTCATAAGCTCTCATAGCTGAGAGATATTTCAAGATTTTTCTAACAGTTATACCATCCTGCATTTTAACATGTAGTATCAAACACTTTTCATTTCAGTTACAGAACTTAAATTTCACTTCTAATTTAAGTGTAGTATTCTTTTGGTGAAAGTAGAGGATCTTTTTATAAAATTGAGGCTATGTTCTCAGTACAGTGTTATTCAAACCACTCTATATCTCATTTACCTCATATCAACATGTCTTTGAACATATAAAAATAGAGATATTGCATTTCAAAACTGAAGATGAACTGAACCACTGCAGTGCCAGCAATGTCCAGGATTCTTGTTCTGCAAGAAATTCTGAAACATCACTTGATCTGTGCTGTAAAGGATTATGT
>NW_011162515.1:0-668 GCF_000146605.3 Meleagris gallopavo | reverse complement strand
TCCAGGAGATCCCTGTCTTTTTTGTACCAGGGAGCCCTGAACTGGATACAGTACTCCAGGTGAGGCCTGACCAGGGCAGAGTAGAGGGGGGGGATCACCTTCCTTGACCTGGTGGCCACGTTCCTTTTAGTGAAGCCCAAAATCCCATTGGCCTTCTTGGCCACCAAGACACACTGCTGGCTCATCGCCAACCTGTCATCCATCAACCTTAATTGGAGACAGTTTAGACACATAACTAGGAGAGGAATTATATTCTCAACTGCAGAGAGTTTATGGTTGTAATGTTCTTCTCCCATAAGTCAATGCTTTCAACATATAAAAACATAGCTCACTGTGACATTAGTATTTCATGACATACAGTGTTATTAAAGAAAGAGAAGCATCTTATTTATGATGTGCGGGTAGGGAGGCGAATGAATCAAGACACGATGAGGATAAAATGGGATAAGTAGAAAGGTTACATAGAAAGAATGATAATAGGAAAGGGAAACAAATAAAAGCCTGGAAGCCCAGGGAGAGCAAAGAGAGGAATGAATTGCAGTTACTTCTGATTATGAAAAATTAATGAAAGAGGATAGTATAGGAACCATCACCTATTATAAAAGCTTCATTTGTCAGACTTGCTTTTTGGGGCAATTTATACAGGGTATTTCTCTTTTTTTTTTCCT
>NW_011162514.1:0-1041 GCF_000146605.3 Meleagris gallopavo | reverse complement strand
CTCATAGTTTACTTATATTAAAAGAATTTTAGATTTTAGACATAGTGGTTGTTGTCATAAGTATAAAATATTTCCTTAATTAATCCATCACTTAAAAAGTTTACAATTTTAAAATAATTTTATTTTAACATAACTCATTTATAACATATGTTATAATTCAGAAAATTTATATGAACATGCATACTGAACAATTTTAAAATGAGCATTAATTGGAACTACCTGGTTGTGAAATAATATTTGTGTACAAGTATATATTTGATTTAAAAATATTATCCTACAGTCAAATTTTGTGTCACATAAAAGTTAAATTAACACTTTAAGTTTTCTTTATGCTTCTTAATTTTGGACTTAAAAGAAAAGGATAAATTATTTTTGCTATTCTGTAACTTGCAGTATGTAAAATAAAACATACATCTCCCTAAAAAACATCAAACAGGCTGCCCCTGCAAATGCAGACACAGTGCTTGATTCTTCCAAGGTTAGTAGTGTTGGAATTTGGGATTTGTCTCAGGCTGATGTTGATCAAAGGTAAGATTAGAAACCTGTCTCAAGATTCTGAGCCTAGAAAAAAACATGGAATTCTACATTTGGGATATCTGTTTGTGCCCATGTGCAGTATCACTGAGGGGGACTGAGGTGTCCTATATATTCAAGGTGGCTTCCCATTGGTAAACCATATTGTGGAATTATGCATTTTGCCAATATCTTGGTTGCCATCTTAGGCATAAAGAAGTATTCTTTGACATGTTCCAGTATATCAACTTTCTTTTTAATTTGTGCACAGAAATGGAAGAGACCTAAGTGAGAACCCTCCAGGACATTATTACCTTAGATACATGTTCATCCCAACAGTGACTAGCTAACTGAACAAAGCACCAACGCATATTTTCAGTAAAATATTAGACATACTGTTTTCAAATATTTTCTACATGAGCATTATTTCTTTGCTGTTTTATTTTATTATTTTCTTGCTATTTTAGCTAGCTATCTCCATTCTTTTTTTTCCCTGTACTAATTTCAACATTGATAACAATAGATTGT
>NW_011162513.1:0-671 GCF_000146605.3 Meleagris gallopavo | reverse complement strand
GGTTGGTGGCCCTGCATGGCACAGGGGGGTTGGAGCTTCGTCATCCTTGAGGTCCCTTCCACCCCAGGCCATGCTATGATTCTACGATCCCCTCTCAGCCATTAAGTTTCTGCCCGAAATAGCTACACTCCAGATCCACCTGCAAAAACTTTCATTTGCTCATCTTGCCCACTTCCATCAAGCTGGTCCACACCATGTTAGCACTTGTGCTGCTCTTCTTTCCTAACACATCGTTTCCATGAAATTGGGTTAGGGGCAATGACAGCACGCACAAGGAACAGCTTGTGCAGGGGACAGGGAATGTATGGAGAGCAGAAGACAAACAACTACAGTGGGCAGAAATGAACCCACAAGGCAACAGCTACCAGGAGGCAATCAACGCACAGCTTCTAAGAAATACAAAAACATCAGGCTGTGCAAGCTCTGCAGGAGAGGAAAACAACAAAACCCCAGACAGAAAGGAAGCGCTTCCCCAAGTGCAGCCCTTCACATGAGATGGGCTCACAGGAAGTGCTGGGCGGTGAGTCTGTCTGCTCAGCTCCCCAGGGGGCCCTCAGCATTGATTCAAACATCAAATTGCAAACACTTTTTTAAAAGTCCATAAATTACTAATTGCACACAATCACAGAATGGCCCGGGTTGGAAGGGACCTCAAGGATCACGAAGCTCCA
>NW_011162512.1:0-748 GCF_000146605.3 Meleagris gallopavo | reverse complement strand
TTTTGGTTAATGATCATGCCTCAAAATGTGGAGCAATCTCCTCAGAGGGGAAACACATATTATCAACAAGTCAACAATTTGCTCCTTACACCCCTGAAGGGTACACACATACTCTCTTCTACCAATAAGGCACCTGGACACACTGGGGCTAACCTTGAGATACAGGGTCTAATAGCTTAGGCAAGTATGCAATAGGTTTTCTTTTGTCTCCTTATTCTTATGTTAGAACTCCTAAAGCAGCTTCTTCACTAACAGTTGCAAAAAGGTGAAATGGTTCCTTTAAGGCAGGCAGTTCTAACACAGGTGCTGTCATTAAGTCCCATTTCAATACTTCTACAAATTCTTTTTCCTCTTTTGTCCATTTTAATATGTTGGGTTCTCCCCCTGACAGTTTGAGATACAATCTCAGTTTTTTCTACATATTCTTCTATTCATAATCTACAGTATCCAATTAAACCTAGAAACTTTTGCAACTCCCTCTTTGTCCCGGGCAGAGGAAGCTGCACAATTCCCTGAATTCTTTCAGAATTTATTCTCCGTTTCCCTTCAGAAATCACATACCCAAGGTATCTGACTTCTTTTTTCACATACTGCAGTTTATTTTTAAACACCCTTAGCCCACGTTCCCCAAGAAATTCAGGAGTTTACTTGTAGTCTCTTTTACTTTAGACTCCTCTGTTCCACAAATCAGCATATCATCCATGTACTCTAACAGCTTTACCCCTTCTTCAACCTGAAACTTTTCCAA